>NW_023494465.1:0-16849 GCF_011100635.1 Trichosurus vulpecula
TTTTTTTAGTCTAAGATCCCTGCCTGCTCAGGGTCTGCATTATATACCAATGCCAGCTACACTCCCTGTTGTCCCAAATGGGAGCATTTAACGTTGATCCAGGTCCCTGCTGGAAAGCAGCCAGGATGAGTTCTGAATGGAGGCCCAGAAATCAGGAGCCCAGATTTCTATATCTGGTCCCAACGCTTCTTGCATGATCTTTGGCAAAGCTAGCTCTCCTACCCTGGTTGTAGGATAAAAGAAAGGATTCTCTTCCTGAAGAGGAGGTTAGGGAAATGGTCAGAGGTGAGAGGAGAGGGCACTGTCACCAAAGCAAATGTGGCATTTTTCCCACTCCCACCCAGATACCCTATACGAAGCATTGTATTGTGGGTTGTTTTTAAATTGTAAAATATTTTTATCAATATTTTTGTTTCATATCATTTAATTTCCTAATGTATCTCCTTCCCCCACCCAGACAGCCATTTCTTAATACAAAGAATAAAAAGTAGGAAAACAAAAGCAGTTTATGCAAAGTAGCCAACGCATCTATCAAATCTGACAATATATGCAGTGTTAGGTTATAGGTCTTTAAAAACAAAGGAACAAAATTTCATCTCCATTTCCCCCTCTGCATCATGCATACAAATCTTGGGTGTTACAAAAAATCACAGAAGCAAGACGGTGGGTCTGTAGGGCATGAAGGTAGCAGCTGCTGCTAATATCCCCAAGGAGGGTACCGCCCTCTCTCCCATTTGGATGACGCCTGTTGGGAGAGCCCAGATTTCTAGGATGACAGTTAGATCGTTTCCTATTTCCAGTGAGCTGGAAGGAGAGAGAGAGTTAGGGAGCCAGGCAATACTGTTACTTGGCATAGCAGCTTAGCCCTTGGGTTGTGGCATTCCTGGGCACTTTTTCTTTCTGTTCATATCTTTGCTTCCTTGTATGGTACACATTAGATACAGTGACAGCTGCATCCTTAGATCCTTTATTACTTTGGAGAGGACACACCACAGAGCTCATGAGATTTCTGGCAGTCAGAGGTCAGGGGATGCTGGCACTGGAATTCCTTACAGGGTCTCTTCAGTGTGCCTTGGGGCTGGGTGCTCTCTTTAACAAGAGCAAACCTGAAATTCTCATTCTGTCTCAAAGGAAATGCACAGTTGGCATTTCCCAGCTACAAACAGGGTTAAATCAGCCAGCATGGATGGGGTATTTTATTGACTTCTGGTGCCACACTTTCAGAAGTCATGGATAAACTAGAGAGCTTTCAGAGCAGTATGACCGTGATGATGACGGGGCTGAAAAACATGCCACTTCAGGAAGAATTTAAGAATTGGGGACGTGTAAAAACAGGATCGATGGTTCTCTGCATTCATCATGTGCCATTAAACAAGCTCTTGTTTTCTCTTCTTTCCAGTGTCTGTCATTTTTTGTTAACCCTTTATTAGCCGAGACCCAATTAACAGGAACACTCAAATGACAATAATTTTCCCCTGAGCCCTCACCTGGGACTCCACTTCTATTAGAAGGAGGCAATCAATCAATCAGCATTTATTAAGCACCTACTATGTGCCAGGCAGGGTGGCTGAAAAGACAAAAATGAAACACTTCTTGCCCTTAAGGAGCTTACATTCTACTGAGGGGAGATAACATACACAGAGAATTACTGGAATATGGACAGGGGGTTGGACCTGTGATTTCATTGGTCTAGGGAGCTTCCTCTGAGGAAACTCTCTCTGCCAATGTGTGAATGCATATATATATAGAGAAATATATATGTGTGTACATATATGTGTGTGTACATAGATACAACATATGTATATATGTGTGCATGCATGTATATATGCACAAATGGACACACCACATACACTATATACACACATACATATACACATATAGGTCTATACTTATCTATGCATCAGGAGATTATATATACGTGTGTGTATACGTGTACCCATGCAGGTCTCTGCATACATGTGCATTGGCACAGTGTCTATATACATACACATATATATGTAAAATCCCAGTTGATCCTCACAACAACCCTAGGGTGGCTGTTATTATTATTCCCTAGTCCCATTTTACAGATGAGGAAATTGAGGCGAGAGAGAGAGAGAGAGAGAGAGAGAGAGAATTTATTAAACACTGTATACTAAGCACTGAAGATACAAAGGAAAATGCTATCCTAGCCTCAAGCTCTCATTCTAAAGGATACAACATTTAAATAACTGTGCATGTGAGATCTAGGCTGAGGAGATGGAAGAGTAGTCTTCCCTCAGAAGAAAGGTGCTGGGGGTTGGGGTGGGGGAGGAGAAAACCTCCTATAAAAGGTGGGATTGGAGGTGAGTCGTGAAGGAAGTGAAGGCATCTAAGAGGTGGATTCTGAGGGGCTGGTGCAGGTGGGACAGACAGAGCAGTGGCACTCAGTCAGGAGATGATGAAACAGCCTGCAAGGAGGCCAGGGTCGCTGGAGCTCAGAGTGTGCAGAGCAGAGGAGAGCATAACAAGAATCGTCAACTCTGCGTTCCAACGTTTAGCAAGTGGCAAAGATAGATTCTGAGCCCATGTCTTCCCAAGCTCTCAATCCTTTTCCCCATACTCCCTCTCCTTCTATGAAGTCACCAAGTGCTTTACCACTGCTGAACACTAACAGGTCACTTGGTATCCAAAATAAAAGAACCCCCTTCCCAAAGTACTTAAGTCCTGTCTGGTGCTGAAACCTAACCCACCAAGGGCTCAGCCAGATGGAGACTGGTTCTATAGTTTTCATTGGGCATGGCTTTTGGAGGCTCAGCCAGATGGGGACTGATTCTATAGTTTTCTATAGTTTTCACTGGACATGGCTTTTGGAGGTTTTAGGGAAAATTATGTTCATTTAGATGGTTAACAGAGGTAGGCAATTTCACTGATTTTATAAAGAGGGTAGAACAATGAATGAATGAATGAAAGAACTATTGAAAGAAAGAAATAAGAAAGGAAGGAAGGAATGGAGGAAGAAAGAAAGAAGGAAAGAAGGAAAGAAAGAAAGAAAGAAAGAAAGAAAGAAAGAAAGAAAGAAAGAAAGAAAGAAAGAAAGAAAGGAAGGAAGAAAGGAAGGAAGAAAGGAAGGAAGGAAGGAAGGAAGGAAGGAAGGAAGGAAGGAAGGAAGGAAATGGCATTTGACAAGTTGAGGGGACACAAATACAAAAGGCAAATCCTCCCCTCAAGAAACTTACATTCTAATAGGAACAGACAAAATACATGAGGCAGTGCTAGCCAGGGAGAAACTTTTAGGATAGGCAAGTCACAGTGAAGCCACAAGGCAGCCGATAGACAGGTCCTTGCTATGTGGCGTTGAAAGGCAGTATTGGTTTGATCACTGTTCTAAGAGTGAGAAGTGGAAAGACGGGTGGAAGATTTGGTGGGGAGTGGGGCATCGTGAGGAGGGGATGTGAGGAGAATTGGTACTTTGATATGTCATGAAGATGGTTGGAAATCAGCAAGGTGGGTCTGGTCCAGATAGGATAAGATGAATGCTCACCAATCAGAAGCCCAGGACAATTCTGGCTCCCTCTCTCTCTCTCTCTCTCTCTCTCTCTCTCTCTCTCTCTGTCTCTCTCTCCTCTGTTATTTCTCTCTCTGAGTGTCTCTTTCCATCTCTTTCTCTGTCTCTAATCTGTCTGTGTGTCTCTTTATCTCTTTCTGTCTCTGTGTATATATCTGATCTGTCTCTATCTTGCCTATCTCTCTGCAAACTCTTTATTAGCCACACACCACAAAGCAAGGAGAATAATGTCTTTAAAGATGAGAGTATGAACAGCAAAGACTAGAGAAGAGATGTTCTCTAATAGTTGTGGTGGGATCCTCGTGGTCCAATAGGAGAAATGAGATCTAAGGGAAAGAGCACGATGGTGCTAGTGTACACATGCCATTACTGGGGAATGTCACACTAGAGGAAACTTGGCACTACAGTACGGTGTTCTGTCTCTAGCAGGGCCTGGTAATGGCACTGAAGGAAAATTAGCACTGATGATAGAGTTCAGAGAATCATTGCTTTGGAGACAGAAGAGACCTTAGATGTCATCTAGTCCTACCCTTCATTTTACAGATGAGGAAACTGGGGCCTAAGGTGTTTAAATGACTTGTCCAAGGTCACAGAATTAGAGCTGCAATGTGAAACCAGTGGGTCTTTTGATTTGAGATCCAGAAATCTTTACCTTATACCATGGGTTGAGGTGAGAGAAAGGGCAGTTAATAGCTTCTCTTGAGGGAAGAGAGGGAAAGGGAAAGGGCAGAGAAGGGGAAAAAGGAGAGAGATGTCCAGATAACTGAAAATGCCCATCACTCCTCCACCATGCCTCCATTCCAGGCTTACTACCTGTTTTCCCAAATATCTCATCTATTTCCACTTTCTGTCCAGGTGTTCTGTGGTAGAACATGATGACAAAATCACTTAGTTTCTCCTTTCATTGATCTTTATCCAAATACCCTCATTTATGATTCTTTCATTTCCACACATGAGTAAATCTTAGTTTATATTATGACCCCACACTCTCCTCTTCTTGCCCCACTTTACCTATTTTGTTCCTTTACAATAAGGTATATATTTCCAGTCACATTCTAGTAATAGGTTCCATCCTACCAAGTCTCAGTGATACTGGTGAGATCAGAATACCTTCTTGCACTAGGATCTTGAGTTGACCTTGCTTATTATCATATGTTCTGTATTTGTTTAAAGTCAACATTCTCTCTGAGAATTTCCATTTCCATTTATCTGTCTATCCATCTGTCTGTCTGTCTATCTACCTACCTACCAACTATACAGACATCTATCCATCCATCTGTCTCTGTCTATCCATCCACCCATCCCTCCATCCATCCATCAATCCATTCATCCTTCTGTCTCTGTTCATCCATCCATCCATCCATCCATCCATCCATCCATCCATCTGTCTATCCATCCATCCATCTGTCTCTGTCTATCCATCCATCTATCTGTCTATCTATATCTGTCTATCCATCCATCCATCCATCCATCCATCCATCCATCCATCTGTCTTTCTGTCTCTCTCTAGTTTGTACAATTTTTTTCTGTCATCTCCTCCGATAGAACGTGAGCTCCTTCAGGGCAGGGATCATTTTTTGGACATTTCCTGTATCTTCCTCACTTAGTCCAGTGCCTAGCATATTGGAAGCACATTGACTGATTGACTGATATCTGAGGTCATGGATTTAATAGCTAATTTTTGGATTTTTAAAAATAGCCTTTGGGGGATTTTGTCTAATTTCTAGGCATCTCTACTATTCTTCTTTCCCCTGTTTTGTAGACATATTTGATGATATTGAGCTGGGGGCATATTCAGGGAGTCTTCTCTCCCTCCTCAGCTTCTCACTTCTTTTCCCTAGGCCACCATTTTTTAATCTGTCCAATGAGAAGGTGAGACTAGATGATGTCCTTCCAGTCCTGGATGTAGGATCCCATGATCTCCGGGCCTCAGTTTCCTCCTCTGTAAGATGAGTGGGAAGGAATAGATAGGCCTCTGAGGTCTCTTTCAGCTTTCCGTCTATAATCCCATGACCCCTGACTCTCAATACAGGATTATGGCTGGACCTCAGTCTCTATGGCAGTTGGACCATATCAGTCAATCAGTCAATAAACATTTAACTACCCCCTACTATGTGCCAGGCACTGTACTAAACATGGGGGATGCCAAAATAGGCAAAGGCCTCACAATCTCTATGGCCTCCAAGGTCCCTTCTAGCTCAGATTCCCTGATTTTAGGACCTCGTTTTACTTTTTTTTTAAATAGGAGCATTAGAATTGACTCTTTAAATTCTTTCTAGGTCTAAATTCATGATCCCATGGTCTCCAGGATCCCTAAGCAAACACACGGATACAGTGAGAGGTTTCTCTGACACCTCTACACCAGATGTTTTCCTTCTGGGTATCTCATTATATCCTATGTGATGAAATCCTCTTTTCAACCTTTCTATTTTCCCACTTACTTAAAAAAACCCACAACAAAACTCCCCAAACTACTGAGCCTGTGCCAAGAACATCAGGAGAGGGCAAAACAAAACATAACACTGTCTTTCCCCTCCCAGCCCCCCTTTAACTGGTCTCATCCTAACAAGGCCAAGGAAACACATGATGGCTGGGGTTTTCAAAGCACCATGGGCCTCACAGCTTTTCTTCCCCCCACCCTACGCCCACCCTTACTCCCATAAATTCCTCACTACCCTGCTCCAGGAGTGGGGCCAGACACAACCTAACAGATGCAAAAGCTGACAAGGTTCTCTGGACAGCAGATTCCTGGGCAAGATTTACAACAGTCTGGCGGTATCTTTGAGGTGGAAAGGGGATTAAGAATCAGAAGCAGGAAAACGTGATCTAGATGTGGCTCACGGTCCAAGCATGCCCATATGATGCGGCAGAACGTGCTTGGGGTGGGGACTCGGGAAGGGGAGCCCACCTGCCTGCTCATCCTGCCCTGCGGCTTTGGTTTCATGGGCTCCTGGAACTGATCACTTGGGCAAATTAAGACCCAAGGATTCACCATTCTTCTTTTAATAGTCCCATGACTCCATAGGAAACACAAGGAGAAGAGAAAACCAGCATTTCATCTGTTTGCTCCCCAAGACAGCTAGCATTTACATCATGCTTTAAGGCTTGCAAATCTCTTTACAAATGTTATTTCATTTCATTGCCAGAACAATCTGGGGAAGTAGTTGCTCTTATTATCCCCAATTCCCAGGAGATAGGAGGAAACTGAGGCAGACAATGGTTAAGAAATGTGCCACAGGGTCAAAAGCTAGTGATTGTCTAAGTCTGGATTTGAACTCAAGTCTTTCTGTCTCCAGGCAGAGTGTTCTATCCATTGCACCACCTACCTGCCTTAAGGATGAGACTGGCTAGAACCTTGTTAGAAGAGGATAATTATGATATCAGAAACCTGATCTTTATAGAGTACTCTAAAGTCTGCAAAGGGCAGCAGGATGGCTCAGTGGACAAAGTGCAAGGCTGGGAGTCAGGAAGACCTGAGTTCAAATCTGGCCTTAGAAACTTAGCTGTGTGACCATGGGCAAATCACTTAACCCTGTTTGCCTCAGTTTCCCTCTCTGTCAAGTGAGCTGGAGAAGGAAATGGCAAACCACTCCAGTATCTTTGCTGAGAGAAACAAAACACCCCAAATGGCATCACAAAGGGTTGGCCACAACTGAACAACCATCTTCTCATTTTATACACATAGGGAAACTGAGGCCCAGAGAAGCCCACACAGTATACATAGTCCTAGGTCCATTAACTTAGAGTTGGAAGGGGCCTTAAAAGTTATCTAGTCTAACCCAATTTGACAGATGAGGAAACCAAGGTCCAGTGATGTAGAAAATGGCAGTGCTGGGATTTGGCCTCAAGGCCTCTGGTGCCAAAGTCTTTCCATAACGCTAAGAGAATAAGTGATGGAGAAGAGATGACTAAAGCAGGCTGAACTCCACTCCAATCCACCCTCAGACCCCCACTGGCTCCTAAATGTCTCCCAAATGACCCCCAAACCCAGGGATTTCTTGGCAAAGATACTGGAGGGGTCTGCCATGTCCATCACACCTGGCCCATTTCCCTCACTTCCAGGCAGATCCCCTTCTTACTGAGCCCACATACAACTTTCTGCCTGTCTTCACGTTACCCTTAAATTCCCTCCCTCCTCCTCTTCTGCATAAAGTCCATGGTTTTCCCTCCTCTGAGAAGCTGCTTCTGATGCACCTCCTCCAAGAAGCCTTCCAGGACTGATTGTTCATTTTTGATGGATCATCCAGCCTGGAGCCCTGGGCTTTGCAGGGTTTCCAGACAGAAGTGGTCATGATCCCATTCAGACTCACTCAGGCCCTAAGCCCTGGGTTGATTTGTGCTGTATACTCCTCTGGGCAGAATCTATTTCCTCTTACAGGAACTACAGAAAAATGCCCATTCAGACTAGTGGGATGGGACTGAAGCTGCCCATTGACCGCTCCCCATGGCTCTCCTATCCTGGAAGAGCTGTATCCAGGAAGAAATTGGGATCCAAATATAGCCCAACCTGGCCACCATCTCCTTCTCATACTGAATGTTCCTTGTATTCATTATGGTTGCTGGTCCCAGCCACCACATGCACTGAGTTTTTCAGCCTTCATAGAGTCATTGGTTTAGGGCTGGAAGAGATCTTCGAGGTTACCTAATTCAACCCCCTCATCTTACAGAAGAGGAACCGAGGCCCAAAGGCAATGGCTTAAGATCATTAGAACTAGAAGGCACTTGAGATGAAATGATCCAAACTCCTCATTTCATAGAGGAGGAAACAGGCCCAGAGTGACTCAGGATCATAGATTTTCATCTAGTCCAACTTCCACATTTTTGTCACCACCACCATCATCATTGTCACCATTGTCATATAAGCAGGACATGGCAGAAGTAGGATTTGAACCTGTGTCCTGCCCATTCTATGCCTTCTCCACTGTGCTATGCTGCCTCCTGCCCACCACTGATTCTCATACACTACACTCAGTGGTTGCTCTATTCTTCACACGGTCATACCCACTTACCCAGGAGCCAAGCCTCTCTTGTCCACACTGACTCTCCCACACAAGTGTCTGGCCTTCAATCTCCCCAGACATTGTCTCACCTCCTTTCCTCTCATACCTCCCTCCTCCTGAACCACTGACTCGCTCCAGACAATGCTACTTCTGTCCCCAGTGTTCCTTCTCACCCCACCTAGGGGTTCATTTCCACCCAGATGCCTCTAATGCCATTATGAAGGCCCCGTCTTTACCTGTCCTCCACAGGGCTAGGGAATAACCAGTAGCTATGGGCATGCGTGCCCCAGCTGCCTCCTGGTATTCTTCTCGGCTCTCTGACTCCCTCCCACCTAGAGCTCCAGAGGTCTGATTTTACCAGCTCCCATGGGCTGAGCTATCATCACTTCCCTGCCATCTTTTCATCAACCACCTTGTGCCTAGACCAGAAACCACAGAAAACTTAACCCTTTCATCACCAGGGACTCTGTATTTGGGGGCAACAGTGATAGTCTTGCATATATGGGACTGTGCCAAATGGGCTATTTAGAGCCTTTTCCTATGGGGAAGCAAGTAAAAGAATCATACTTATGTCTCCCTGGGACCCAAGGGAACTGTTTAGGATTGGGAATATGGACAATAAGTTTAAAAGGTACCACACCTGATTTGCTATGAATGGCACATTTTAAACTTGAGGCACAGGATAGAAAGAAATAGTTGAGTAGGGAGACTGGCCAATGAGAGCCCAGCCCTTAGACCATGCACATTCTTCTCTCACACAGAGACTCAATGAGCCTGCTTCCAGAAACATTAGAGAGGAATGATGGAGAAGCCCTTCCTCTCCCTAGCTTGGAGAATGTGCAGGTATCCTCTGTTTCTGTCTGTATACTGTGTGGTGACAAACAAAAAGCCTTTTAAATTGGCATCTGAAATAAAAACTGAGCACGCATACAAAAGCTTGAACAGAGGACAACTTTCTTTCTTCCTCGTGAAGAAGAAATTCTTTATGCCTTTGGGTGGGGGGAGAGGAAATAGTAATGATGGTAGCAGCCAGAAGCCTATTCTCCCCACCTGGCAGCCATGTGGCTGTGAATCCATGGCACTTCCTCTGTTTCTGCCTCTGTTGTATGAATTCTTTCCAGGGAGGATTGGAGGGATGTTTTCGTGCTTTAGTCCTTGCTGTACTTTCTTGGTAAATACCCCTTTGTAAAAACTAACTGATGTTAGCAGGTCAAATTGATATTGAGAAGAGATCAACTGGTTACTTGATATTGGGGAGTTGCTAAGTGGTCAAAGAATATTTGGGGGAACACACTACATGGGTAGCAATGGGGAACGATATTAGAAAGACAGTCTTCCAACCTCCTAGGGTTGCCCTTGGAATCTTGAAGGGACAGGTGGTATGTCCCTATGTGCCAGTAGAGATTGAGAGTGAGCCCCAGAGCCTAACCAAAATACAAAGTCCAAACCAAAATACCCCTTCCTGACCACCACTCCTTTATATGTATTGACTCTCCCATTGGAATGTTAGATATTTGAGGGAGGGTCTGTCTTTTCTTTTGTATTTGCATCTATAGTGCTTAGCATAGTATCTGGTATATAGTTAGCACTTAATAAATGAATTTGAATTCATTCATTCCATCATCTCTTTTCAGATAACTCCCCAAGCTATATCCAGCCCTTATTTCTTTCCTAACCTCCAGTCCTACATCATTACTTGGCTGCTACACAAATCCACCCGGATGTCCCATAGCTTTCTGAGACCCAACTTCTTAGAAGCAACTGGGTGGCACTGACAACAGAGCACTGGGCCTGGAGTTAGGAAGACGTAAGTTTAAATACCACCTCAGACATTTTCTAGCTGTATGACCCTGGGCAAGTCACTTAACCCTTCTATGCCTTAGTTTCCTCAAGCATAAAGTAGAGATTAATAATAGCACCTACCTCCTAGTGTTGTCATGAGAATCAAATGTGATAATATTTGTGAAGTCCTTAGCACAGTGCCTGACACACAGTAGGCATTTAATAAATGCTATTTCCACCCAACACATCCAAAACAACTCGTTTGGTTTCCCCCTAAACCTAACCTTCTTCCTCCAGACCTCCCCATTTATTTAGAGTCAGCTTTCCAATATTCAGGTCTGCAGCCTTGGAATCACCCTTAGCTCTCTGGTCTCCTTACTCTAGCCCTCCTGCAAAACAATCACTGATCAAACTTTGTAGATTCTACCAAAAGGAGGGAACATCTCCTGGATCCTCCAATTCTCAAGTGGTTACTCACCCCCTTCAGACTTCCATCAACTCTCAAATGGATTATTGCACAACCTCCTGACTGACCTTCCTCCTCCTGTCTCTTCCCTCTCTACTCCAAGCTCCACAGACCTACCAAAGTGATCTTTCCGAGTCACATCCCTCCTCTCCTGAAGGAGCTTCAATGGCTCTTCATGGCTTCTGGGATTAGAAACAAATGCCACTGTTTATCACTTAAACCTCTCTATAATTTAGCCCCAATACCACTTTCTAACTCATCTTTCCATTTCTCTCACAGACTCTTTGTTCTCTAGCTGAGCTGGTCTATTTTGCTATTCCCTGCAAGTGACATTCCTTCATCTCCTGCCTCAGTGCTTTTGCTCAGGCTGTGCCCCATGCTTAGAATGCCCTCTCTCCTTGCTTCCATCTCTTGGTTTCTAGCTCTCTTCAAGTGCCACCACCTATAGGAGTCTTACTAATTTCCCCAGTATTAGTTTTCCCTTGGAATTGAAGCTGCTTTGTATATGCTTTGTAGTCACTGATCTGGGGTGTACTAGAAAGAACACTGCCTTGGGAATCTGAGGACCTTGGCTCACAGATAATACTTGTGTGACCTTGGGCAGTCCACTTAACTTCCCAGTGCCTCATTCCATCAAATGTAAACTCCCTGAGGGCATAGATGCTTAATGAATGTCTATGGAATGAATACAGACCTAGGTAGAATGTGATTTCCTTAAAGGCAGGGGTAGTTTCCATTTTGTCTTTGTGTGACCAATGCCCAGCCCAGCATATAACAGCCACTCCATAATCGCTGTTAAATTAAATGGAATTGTTGGTGTCAGACCCTAAGTTCTCATTTGAAGATGGGTCCAGATGTCACTGAAGACACAGGTCTGTTGAATGGTTTTAAGCCAAGAATGTGCTTGTGATTTGCTTTTTACACTGATGAGGTGAAGGGTACGAAACATTTGCAAGAACCTGATCAAAGATGCCCTGGGATCTCAGTCCCTTCCAAGGCCCCCTGACTCCCCCTGATGCTTATAAGTGAAGTGGCTTGGGGAAGGAGAGAGGAACTCAGGGAAGAGACGAAAATTTCCAGGTAATCCAGGAGGTGCCAACGTATCTGCATCCTGGGGGTGGAGGAAGAAGGGGCAGGTGAGGGGACACCAGGTTACTGCCAGGTCACTGCCAGGCCGTCAGAATCCAGGTAATAGATGTTGGGAGGGGAAGGGACCCGCATCTCTATAGAGGCTGCCCAGACTGGGCTGTCCACGGGGTGCTGTGGTTTTTATCCAGATCTGGAGAAGGACAAGGACACTCAAGGGGACAGCCAGCAGGCCGGAAGGGAGCTGCTTTTCTATTTGCTGGCACTCTTGGGAGGTTTGAAGTCATCCCACGTAATGTGCCCAGGGACATTCAGCCTTAGGAGCTGACCTTCTGAAGCAAAGGGGAAGGACTGGACTGTCTGCAGGGTGCTGAGGGTGCATCCAAATCTGAGGAAAGACAAGGACAAGGACTCGGTGGCTGGATTGGCTGTCCTCAGCACTGAGCACAATGCCTGCTACATCGTAGGTACTTTAGAAATGTTTGCTGAATGACTAACGGATGGAATGAAGGAGTTTGTGTTAATGCTGAGGGCAGGGGGCAGGGGGCAGGGGTGGCTCCCAGGTCAGCGCCTCTCCTCCCAGGGGAAAAGAAGGCCAGATTGGGAGTCAGAGGACATGGATTTCAAGTCCCAGATTGCTACTTATTGCCTGTGTGACCTTGGGCAAGTCACAGCCTCTCTGGGCCTCAGATCCCAGAATCAAACCCCTTTGTTTTACAGGTAAGGAAACTGAGGCCCGAGGGGTTTAAGTGACTCTCTCTCTCTCTCTCTCCCCCCCCCCCCGTCTCTGTCTCTCTCATTCTCACACACATACAGACACAAATCAATAGTAGGTAGGATTTGAACTCAGTTCTTCCTGATCCCAAGTCCAGTGTGGTTGCATTCTTGTCTCTCAAGGGTCAGTCACTCTTGTATATCCTTCCTCCCTTTCCCTTTGCCCTGCTCCTCATACACAGAGGTGTCAAAAGTAAGGACCTTTCCTTTTAGGAGAGAAAATGTACCCCAATAGTAAGATTTGTTGCTTACAGTATCATCGGTAGACTGTAAGGTCCTTGAGGGCAGGCACTGCCTTTTGCCTCTTTTTGTATACCCAGTGCTTAGCATAGTGCCTGGCATATAGTAGGTGCTTAATAAATGTTTATTGATTAATTACTTCTGCTGCAGAGGGTACCTGCGATGGACCTGGGACAGAGAGAAGCAAGGATGAACACAAGGCATTGTCCCTGCCCTCAGGGAGCTGACAGGAGACTGATGACAAAGCACGTACACAAAGAAAGAGTATGTGCAATGGAAAAAGCCGCAGACCTGATCTCTAGGACCTGGATTCAGATCCTGATTCCAGCATTCGCTATCCTAAGAGAAATAGAGGTTGCTGTTGCTCATTCACGTCTGATTCCCACAGCACACCAATATTGTCCCGGGGTTTTCTTGGCAGAGATGCTGGAGTGGTTTGCCATTTCCCTCTCCAGTGAATTAAGGCAAAGGGTATGTGACTTGCCCAGGGTCCCACAGCTAGTTAGTGTCTGAGGCTGAATTCGAACTCAGGTCTTTCTGACTCCAGGCCCAGCACTCTATGAGTTAAGCCGTCTAGCTGCCTATACTAAATGCTAGAGAGATAAAAGTGAGAAAACCCGACTTTAAGGAGTTTACTTTCTAATGGGAGAAGAGCACATGAAGGTGGAGGATTAGGTGAAAGGGTGTATGTGGGTGGTGGGTATGAAGAAGATGGTGACGGGAAGACCTGTGGAGACTTGGAAGCAGGCAGGGTAAGGCCATTGTTGGCCTAGTAGAGTCCAGGGTGGTTCTGGGGTCAGAGTTCAGTTCTCCTATGGCATGGGGGGAGTTGGAGACAATCGCTTGGGTGGAATGGAAAAGGCAGGGTGGGCCCTACATCATGCTCTCCCTTTACAAATTATATTATATCAAATTATATTATATTATGTTATGTTATGTTGTGTTATGTTGTGTTATGTTGTGTCGTGTTGTATTATTTTATCAATCTCTTTAAATGTTGCATTCCAGAATAGAAACTCCTAGAGGGCAGAGCCAGTTTGGGGTTTGAACTCTGTATCCGAAGCACCTCCCTTTATGCTTTTCATAATAGCAGGGGATTAATAAGGGTCAGTTGATTCCAACTAAATTCAGTCACAGAGCTGGACACACAGTAGGCTCTTAATGACTATTCGATTGGCAGGTATGGTTGAGTAGAGCCCAATAACCCTGCAGTCAATCAGCAGTATTAATTAATCAATCATCATTTATTAAGCACCTACTATGTACCAGGCTCTGTGCTGTACCTTCCTCCTGCTCCCAGAATCTGCCTGTGAATTTATTTCTTCTCTTGGGAAAGTAGAGGCTGACGATGAGTTTTGAGGATGCCGCTGAAGTTGTGCGTTACTGGGTCTGATCTGGTAAATGCCTATTCTTGGCTCTGCTTGGCACAAACTGGAAATCAGAATGCTGCTGGAGAAGTGGCTGCCAGTGGCTGCCATCTGTAGCCTGGCACTTTGTGTTAAATCCTAAAATGTAGAGCACGAAAGGACATGAAAGATCACTGAGTCCAGTGAGTTGCTCATTTTACAGATGGAGAAACCAAGGCTCAGAGAGGCTAGTAAGTGACAGAGCTGAGATCTGAACCCAGGGTGCCCTGGCTCCAAGTCCAGCCCTCCATCCCTGACCCCAAGAAAGCTGGGGCTCAGATCTAGATGCTGGTACTTATCTGGGCCTCGATTTCCTTATCATTAAAATGAAAACAGCAGCATCAGCACTGCTTACCTCGGGGCTGCCACAAGGAATCTAGACAAGGACTACCTCTTGTTTTCTTTCTATCCCCAGTGCCTGGTGCATAGTAGGTGCTTAAAAAAATGCTTGTTGACTAACTGACTAAAGAAATGTCAGCTATTATTAACACGAGGGTCACGGATGTAACAGATCAGTTGTAGAGATGGAGAACATGGCCACTATCTCCTGGTACCCAGTCCAGTGTGCACTAAAGTACACATATGTCATAGAACACAGATTTAGAGCTGGAATCTAACCCATTTCTCTCATGTTATGGATGAGGAAACCAAAGGCCAGGGGAGGATAAGGGGGTCAAAGATTTAGTGATGTCAAGGTCTTCAAAGATGGGCAGCTAAGGGGCGCCATAGTGCACAGAGCACTAGAACTGCAGTCAGGAAGATTCATCTTTCTGAGTTCAAATCCAGCCTCAGACACAAAGTAGCTGTGTGACCCTGGGCAAGTCACTGAACCCTGTTGGCCTCAGTTTTCTCATCTGTCAAATGAGCTGGAGAAGGAGATGGCAAACCACTGCAGTATCTTTGCAAGGAAACACAAATGGGATCATGAAGAGTTGAGCATGACTGAAAGTGAGTTCTAGTCAACCTACTTCATTTTAAAGACAAGGAAAATGAGACTCAGGTTCATAAGGGGATAGATTTCAAGGGAGGCCACATAATTCACCCCTTCTTTCTTTGACAGATGAGTAAACTGAGGTCCGGAGGAAGTTCATTAAGGTCATAGGTTTAACAATGGAAGGGATTTCTGAGAACATCTTATTTAGCACATGAGGTCGAGAGCTGGAAGGGATGTAAGTGACCTCTCATTTTACAGGTGAGGAAACTGAGGCCCATGGAGCTAAGTGATTTGCCCAAGGTCACACTTGTCATCAATCATTATAAATAAATCAAACATTTATTTAGTGTTTACCATATGCCAGGCACTGTGCTAAGCCCTGGGGATTCAAAGAAAGCCCTCATCCTCAAGGAGCTTGCCTTCTAATGAGAGAGATGACTTTCAAACAGCTAGGTACCCACAACATATAAGAGGCAGGTTTTGAACTCAGATCCTCTGACTGCACACCCAGTGATATTGTTCCCTCCACCAATCTTTTCTCCTTCAAAGTAAACATTCCCTCTTCTTACAAGGGTGGTTGCTTCATAGGATGTGGTTTCATTTCAAATAGAAAGCACCAAAAAAGGATTCTGAGCGAGCAGCTTTGGGTTTTTGATATTTTTGTCAAAGATCAATAAGGCCGTCTAATCAGCTGAGATTCTGCAGCTGCAACCAATTATCCCCTTTGGGAACAAACTCACACCCTCCCCACGAGGTCTCCTTGAAGCTTAGAAAAGCAGAAACCAGAGGAGGCAGCTGACCAAGGTCACCGTGGCTCAGCCCCACCGAGATTTCGGCCTTCGTTCCTGCCCATGTTCCACTTTGTGTTCCCGCCCTCCACCTCCCCCAGGGATGGGGCTGGCAGCTGGTGGCTAATTACATAAGCTAAGAACCCCATCAACTCTCTAGGGTCAAACACCAATCTCAAAGTCCCCTTCGTGGAGCGGCACAATGCGAAGGCACTTGGGGAGAGCCATTTATGAAAAGAAGAGGTCAGCCCATGGACAGGGCTGGCCCACAATCCTACTTGCCAGGACCACAGCAGGAGGTGTGGGCCATTTGCAGGCCATTCTTTTCCCATGCATCAAAAGTCTATACAGAAAACAGGCAAGGATCATAGTACTGAGAGCCGGAGGGGTCCTTAGGAACTAAATCCAACCCCCTTATTTTACAGAGTAGGATTCTGAGGTGCCAAGAGTCATAGAAAAGCTTGAAATGACCTTGAAGTTCAATGTCTTCATTTTACAGATGAGTAAACTGAGGCTCAGAAAGGGTCATAATGTAGTCTGTCTGGCTGAGGCTTAGCAAAACTGAAGGTCAGAAGGGGGCAAAAACAGACTTTGAAATGTAGCAGTTATGAAAGACTTTCTTTATCTTAGAGACTGAGGTTTGAACAACTCAATTGCATTTAGGGATCAGGTTTGGGATTAGGCATGTGGAAAGACCAGCGAGATAATGGACTTGCCTCTATGGAACACACTGGATTCATACCTTTGTCTCCAGCCTCTCATTTTCATAAGACCCCGGTGGGAGTCTGGGAAGGGCTGGCCACCATAAGCAAAGAAGGAGTCTTTCCTTGGGGGAGCTTGCTCTGAC
>NW_023494466.1:0-16722 GCF_011100635.1 Trichosurus vulpecula
TCTGGGCCTCCCTTCTCCAAGGGACAGGGTGATTTCTGCCTTGAGGGGAGCAGGAGGAGGACTGTGCTTGGCACTTGCTCCCTTACACAGCTCTATGCTAAAATTCCATCAATTCGTCCCCCTCAAATATTACTGATCTTGGGGTTCGGAACAAAAGCTGCCTGTCTTCACTTTTTTATTTTATTTTACTTTTTTGGTAAACTTTTTATTCATTTTAAACTTAAATACAAAACAAGAAAAAAGAACATTGCCATGTACACAGCAGAACATGAGAGAGGATTCAATATAAAACAATAAATTTCCATTTCAAGAAAAGCTATAAAATAAATACTACACATTGTTGTCAAAGCTGCCCAGGTTTTCTTTGCTTCCTTGTAGGTTTTCTTTTGTTCATTGCTGTGGGCTTTTTACTTTATTTTCCCTTCTCTAACCCCCTCATCCTCCCCAGAAGGCCGCAATTAAATGCAGATATGTACACATATACATAGATATCTATAAATGTACACATATTTACAAATCCCTTTATTCCTTCCTGATTCTTGTTTGAATGCACAAATGTACATGCACATGTCCATACATTACACATAGATATCTAAAAACACACACATATATACAAACCCTTTTATTCATTCCTAACAGATTCCTGTTTGAATACATACATGCACATGCAAACGCACATGTCCATACATCATACATAGATATCTATAAGCATACACATATATACAAATCCTTTTATTTGTTCCTAACAGATTGCTGCTTGAATATACAATGCACATGCACATGCACACAAACACAAGTGCGCACACATGCACATGTGCATGCACATGCATATACACATGCACACATGCACACAAAATGCACATGTGCACATGTATACATGCACACACATCTGCACAGCCACCTGTTCATGCATTGCACATACATGCACATGCACATTCATGTGCATAGCACCCATGTGTGGGTGAACATGCACTCATGCACATGTGCAAACAGGCACAGGCACATGTCCATATATTATGCATACATATCTATAAATATACACATATATACAAATCCTATTATTCCTTCCTTAGGAATTCCTCTTTGAATACGCACATGCAGACACATGCATATGGTCACATGCACACACAGTCAATGTGCATGTGCATGCACACACATGTACATGCGATACACACACGTGCACATGCACACATATTCACATGCACACACATACACATGCACTCAACTGTGCATGCACACACATGCACACGCATATGTCCATACATTATACATAGATATCTATAAGCACACACATATATACAACTCTTTTCATTTCTTCCTAACAGATTGCTGCTTGAATACACAATGCGCGCACACCCATGCACACAGAATGCACACGTGCACATGAACACACATGTGCATATGCACACGTGTAGGTGCACATGCAGAAACATGCACATGCATATACAAGCACCTGTCCATACATTATACATAGATATCTATATAAACATATAGCAAATAATTTCATTCCTCCCTAAAGGACTCCTGTTTGAATACACACATGCACACGCACACATGCACATGCACACAAGTACACACATGCATATACATGCACACGCATCATAAGCACACACTGGCTGTGGCAATGTCTTAAGAGACAAGGGCAAGGCCTCCATCTCTAAGTAGGGTCAGGGGAGATGGGGAAGCTATGTGAACTTGTGAGTGTCCCTTAGGGGGTGGTCTTTATTCTGATCCATGATTTAGGAACTTGGATTCAAGGGCCAAACTGCCTTTCTGGGGGTGGGAGATGTCCATGATCTTGAAGGCATGAAATCCAGACTCTGCTCAGAGAAGACTTCATCCCAATCCTTCCTGCTTTTAACACCTACTCAACTGAACTGGGGTAGAAAGGCCACTCTCTCCAAATCCCTACTAGCCACATACCATGTGAAAGATCTGGGCCCAGATCCTACCAGGATCTTGATGCCACATGTGGCCTTTTAGGTTCTTGGGTGCAGGCTTTTGACTGAGTCTAAGTTGGACAGAACAAATACTTTTATTTGTTCGGTGAAGTTGGGAGTCAGTCTGAGGACCTAGAGAGATTGTAGCCAATCTTGGACCTGGATTCTGAGGGAGGGCCACCTTGACCTAGTCCAAACCATCAACAAGCAATCATGAAGTGCCCACTGTGGGCTGGGCCCTGTGTCAGGCACTGAGGAGATGGACCAAAATTCAATGCTCCCTGCTCTCATAGAGCTCCCATTCTGTCAGGGGACACACCCCCAATGGCAGTACTGACATCAGAATCAAGAGAAAACAAGCCAAGGTTGGAAGGGCACCTAGACTTCAGAACAGGAGGGGAGGGAGAGAGGGAGGGCATCCCGGACCCTAGCAACTCAAGAAGAAGGCACCCTCTCCCCACTCAAGGACAGCAAAGGAAGCAGAGGCTGGCTCATCCCTGAGAATCCCCTTCCATGCACAGGACAGGGCAGGGCTACTGCCGGCTACCCAGCACTTCCCTCCTTCCTGCCCAGCCTGGCACAGGGAGAGGGTCCCTGGGCAAGGCTGCTGCAGTGACCCAGCACACCTGCCCAGGGGGTTAGACCATGACCCCGGCCCCAGAATCACAGGCGGCTAAAGGCAAAGGCATTGAGCTCCAGAGAAAAGGAGGGAAGTGGTCAAAGCTCTAGCTGGGCTGGGGGCTGAGGGAGTGGGTAAGGAGGCCAGCCTCAATCAAGGCTGCTGCTCCAGTGGGCTGCCTGGCCTCTGACATCACTGCCTCTAAGACCTGCGGGGGAGTGGAATCCAACTTGGTCTGACTGCACACATCTGGCTTTTCTTAGATCCACCTTGCTCCAGCCCTAGGTGGGCTTCAGAAAGCCAGGCCCTCCCTGGCTGGGGTCCAGATGCAATCAGAGTTCTGGCTGAAGGAGGTCTCAGGGGGCCCCTCTGACACCTGAGCCTGCTGTTCCTCCTCCTGTCCCTGGCTTCCACGATGGATGGAAAAACCCCTTCCAGTCTCTTCTTGGGACCGGATGTACTCTGTTTTCTATGAGTTGTTTCAAGGGCCCCTACCCCACTCCCATGGGCTCCACCAAGAGGCCGAGTCCCAGCTGTTGCCCCCACACTGAGGGGCCCCAGTGGCATCAGCTTTGTAACTTGCCCTTCTCTGAAGACCTCTCCTGCCTGAGGTCTTGCTTTCTGCCCAAAGGCTCCCAACAGCATTGGGTCTTCATGGCTCTGGTTCCCATCAGGCCCTTACTGGCTCCATAACAAACTGGTGCTTTCTGGGCATCCACATTCCTTAGGTACATCTGCAGGGGGATCCTGATGGGCTTTGGGAAAGGAAGAATGGAAGAGAAGGGAAGAGAAGATATGGTCACCATAAAAGCTGTCCCAGAAGCAGAAGTGCCACCCCCCCTGTGGCCCAGCAGAGGCCTCTCTGGGGGCCACTGTCAGAGGGGAGCCCTGCTCACATGCACCCAGAGGGGCCCCAGGCCATGTCCACTTGGTTCTCTAAGCCTGAGGCAGGAGGTAAAAACCAAACCACACCAAACCAAGCTAAGGCAGAGAACCTTTATTAAACACCCACTCTGTCCAAGCCACTGTGCTAAGCCCTAGGGCTACAAAGCAAGACAAAAAGCCCCAATGCCCTCTTCATTGACAGATGGAATGACTTTTCCTCAACCTCCATCTTCCTGTCCATCCTTTGAGCAGCATCTTCCTTCTGGTCTTCCTGACCTTGCTAACTCTGCCCTGGCCTCTTCCCTAGCTCACTGCTCCTGGCCTGTCTCCTTTGCTGGGTCTCTGTTCAGGTCAGTGCAGGCCAATGGTAGGTGCTCTGCCCCTAGCTCACTGCTCCCGGCCTGTCTTGGATCTCTGTACAGAAAGGACAGGCCAATGGTAGGTGCTCTGCGCTGGCCTCCTCCCTAGTTCACTGCTCCTGGCCTGCCTCCTTTGCTAGATCTCTGTCCAGGTAGTGCAAGCCAATGGTAGGTGCTCTGGCACAGCCTCCTTCCTAGCTCACTGCTCCTGGCCTGTCTGCTTTGTTGGGTCTCTGTCCAGGCAGTGCAGGCCAATGGTAGGTGCTCTGTCTTGGGCCCTCTTCTCTTCTCCCTCTGTGCTGCTGCATGTGGGGACCTCATCAGCTACCGTGGATTGAATGACCATCTCTGTGCTGATGACTCTCACATCTCCCCATCCTGCCCCAGTCTCTTGGCAGACCTCCCATCTCCCATCTCTGAATGCCTTTCAGACTCTCCAAATGAATGTCCAGTAGACATTGAAATTCACTCTCTTTCCCTTAAAGCCTCCCCCCAACAACTTCTTTATTACTGCTGAGGGCAACCCCAGCCCCAGTCACCCCATGTCAAAACCTCCTTGTCATACCCAGCTCTTCACTCCCTCACTTCCTGTCTCCAATCAGCTGTCAAGTCTTATGGTTTCTACTTTTGCAACAGCTTTGGAATATGCCCCTTCTCTCCCCTGACAGTGCCGCCCCTCTGATGCAGACCACCTCACACCTGGACTATTGTGATAGCTGCTGGCTGTCCTGGGGGTCTCTCTACCCACTACTCAGGTTGCAAAGTGATCTTCCCAAAGCACAGGTCTGATCATGTCACCCGTAGCCCCTCAATAAACTCCACTGGCTCTGTATCACCTCCAAGATCAAATAAAAAATCCTCTTTGGGGGGTTCAAGGCCCTTCAGAGCCCAGCCTCCTCCTCCACTCTTCTGACACCCCATGCTTTCCTCACACCAGTGCCTCTGGCCTCCTGCCTTCCTCGAACAAGACACTGTATGTCCTGCCTCTCCATGTCCAGAACACTCTCCCCCAGCCCCATCTCTGCCTCCTGGCTTCCCTGACTCCCTTCCTCAAGTCTCAGCCAAAACCACCACAGCTGCACCCAGGAAGCCTTTCCTGCCACCCCTTCATTCTTGTGCCTTCCCTCCCGTGATCAGCAGCAATCTGTCCCTGTCATTAGCTTCTTGGTCCCTGTTGGTTGGCACCTTTCCTGCCTCATTAGTCTGGGAGCTCTTTGAGGGCAGAGGCTGTCTTTTGCCTCTCTTTGTAACCCCACTGCTTAGCATGGTGCCTGGCACAGAGGAGGCATTGGTCAAATGCTTCTTGACTGGAGACCCAGCTGTGATTCCCAATCTCCCTTGGGCTGCTCTCCCCTTGAGTAAGGTACTTCTCTTCAGCCATCGACCCAGTCATCAATACAGCCAGTCCCTTGGGGACTGTCACATAGAAGAAGACATGGGCTGAAGGGAGGTGCCCAGATCCATTTCCAGGCCTGCTCTCCAGTCTTGTTAGCCTCCTGGAGACCTGTGCCAATTGGTCAGCATCCTTGCTGACATGGGATGGCAGTCTCCCTCTTAACAGCCTGACTAGAGTAGGGGCAACGGGACTCTCCCCAGCCAGGGCTCACCAGGGTACTCCCCCGCCAGGAAAGTCCAATGGCTCCCTGTGACCTCTGGGAGCAAACATGGAATCCTCTGGTGGGTATTGTCCTCCGCGCTCAGGCCGACCTCTCTAGCCTTATGGAGCCCAATCCCATCCCCTTTCCCTGTTAGTCCTCTTCCCATCCTCCAGTCCAGCCTCACTCACCATCCTGCTGCTCCTCCCCCATGGCTGCAGACCCCTCTCCTGCTCTCTGACTCTTACCCAGCCTGAACACCCCCGGTTCCTTCACTCTATCCCCATGGGGCATGGACCATCCTGGTTGTCTCTTCTGGACTCTCTCCAACTTCTTAGGGTCCATTTAAAATTGGGGCCCTCAGAAGAGAGCATGATTCTTCAGCTGGGGTCTGACCAGGCAGGGAACAGAGAGGCCTACCCCCCTTATTTCTGGCAGTCAGGCCCCTCTCCCAGCAGCCCTCAAGCACATTAGCTGTTGGGGGCTGCCCTACCATACTGCTGATTCACAGGGTGTTTGGCATCTCCTGAAGCCCCCAGAGCTTTTTCAGAACAGCTGTGGTTGGTCCATCCTCGCCTCCTGCAGCTTGTTCTCATGAAATCTATTTTAAACTAAAAGGTTAGATTTTTACCTTGATCCTTAATGGATTTTCATCTTCTCAGACTGAGCCCACTGGGCTAGCCTGCCCAAATTTTTTGGAATCCTGACTCCTTTCCTTTGCATTGGCTCGCCCTCCCTGCTTTGACGTCTGCAAATTTAAGAGGGATGGCCATGCTTACAACCTTCTCCAAGTCAATGATAAAAAAGGGCCCTGGCACAGAACCCTGTGGCCCTCCACTGGAGACATCCTGCCAACGTGACATGGCCCCTGGAAGTCCACTCCCTGTGACTGGCTGTCTCACCAGTTCTGATGGCACTCACTTGTGTTATTGTCCAGTGGATGACTCTGTCCCTGTGCTGCCAGAATTTCCTTGTAGATCAAAGCGTTCTAACAGATTTGGGTCCTCTCATAACCCATGGAAATCGGCAGCAACCACCAGGGAGCAAGACAAGCTCCAAAGGGGCCTGCCTGGGAAGTCTGCCGCTTAGGGGCCTGCCCTGGGCTGGACTGCTCTTCTTCTGGTGGAAAAGCTGCTCTGGCCAGCGCTTCCCTGGATGGCTTTCCCAGCAGGCAGGAGCACTCCCCACCTGCCTCCCAGTGGGTCTGTGTCCCAGCACCTCCTGTGGTGGGATGTGGTGACGCCCATCTGCCGGCCTCTCTGGGCACTGGGCATGGCCTAACTCGGGTCAGCACTTCCCACAGTTCTAAGAGTGGGAAATATCTCTGTGTCCCCAGGTCTCCTGAGTTATCTCTGGAGTCCTGTGACTGTCTTTGGGGCAGAGGTGGGAGGGGAGTTAAAGTGTGACATTTGTGGGGGTTGATTCAAGTTACTCTATCTTGTTCCCTATCTCTTCTCAGGTCATGGTAGGGAAGTCTAGTACTGCTGTGCCAACCAGTGTGGGAGGAAGGAAAAAATATTCAAGGAGCTGAGTCCTATGTCTGACCACTCACAAGACCCAGGCGTCCACTTCCTCCAGGGAGTAGTGGCTGTACTCTTTGTAATTATCTAATAAGAGCAGGGGGATCCATAGCAGGGTCATGCCAGTTATAACAAAAATGACAATACTATTCAAATTATACGTTTGTCACTATACCAATCAGGCTACCAAAGGGATAGTTTACAGAAATAGACAAATTTACACAATTCATTTGGAGGACCTAAAGGTTTACAAGGGTGGGGAACCTGTGGCCTTCTAGGTCCTTGAGTCCAGCTCTTCGACTCAGTCCAAGTTGGATAGAATGAATCCTTTTATGAAGGGGATTTGTTCTGGGAAGTTGGGATTCAGTCAGAGGGCTGCACTTGAGGACCTAGAGGGCCACATGTGGCCTGGAGGCCACAGGCTCCCCACCCTTGGCCTAGATTATGTAAGGAAATAATGAAAAAAGACAGGAATTTAAAGGGTATGGCATTTTCAGACCTCAAACTAGATTACCAAGCAGTAATGATCAAAATCATTTGCCACTCAATAGGAAAACAGGTCCATGGAAGAGAGGTAGAATTAGAAACGATTGAACTCCACCGAGTTTTTGCTACATTCTAAACCACCAGTTACCTGGGGCCACATTCCCTATTGGATTGTGGCCCCCGTGGGAGGTCTAGGCCGGGGGGGGCACGGTCTCCCACGGGGTCAGGATCACTGACTCAGTCCCAGGACCATGCCCAGATGGGATCACAGGCTCGGCTCCAGGCAGAGCATGAAGCTAGGCCATGAAGCTCCAGCATGGATCTCCCCAAAGGCCAGATCCATGACTCAGTCTCCATGGCTCTGAACTGAGCTGAGCCATCGGGCCCCACCCCGAGGGGATTGGACTCACCCCTGAACCCAAAACAGGGATATTCCAGGATGGCAGGTCACTGAACCTGCTGAGTCCTTCAGCTAGGTGACAGGGTCTAGGGCCAACTACGTCTAGTGCCATGGGGATGTTTTCTTTCCTTTTAACCCTCTTGTAGCTTTTGATTAATATTAACCTCCTCTCTCCAAACCCTGTGCCATGGGATGTAAACTTACTGAAGAGCCTTAAGCATTCCTCAGCTAAGGAGCCAGAGGAAGAATCTTCACTGTCCCTTACTCTTCGGTGACATGTAAACCCTCCTCCTCAATCAGCCTATTTGTGAGTCCTCCAAATGGACTTTGACCTGTACCTGACTTGCATTTGCAGCTGCTTGCTGCAGGGCCAAGCTTGGTCGACATAACTAAACGCACGGCCTGGTTTTCTTTACAGTTAAGCAGTTGGCGGCAATTGTTATGACACACACCCCCGCTGCCCCCTTCCCTTCCCTGGCTTGGGCTCCCATGCCGCCTTTTTGGGGGGCGGGGGGGGTGGCAAAGGGAGGCCTCTTTTTCATCTAGGGTGGCATTACTCTCTTGACCTGTAGGGGGCTATAGAGAAGAAGGGGTGCGGAGGAGGACACCCGCCTCCCCGTGAGTGCTGAGACTGGAAGCTGCCCCGCGCAGGAGCCCCAGGTGGTGAAGCGGTCAGCCACGTGCCTCCCGTCCCACGCCGGCCACTGCCTGCCCCGCCCTACCACGCGGCCGGAACCCCCTGACGCCCGCCCCAACTGTCCTTCTCGTCGGTGTGGTCATCCTTGGCGTTGTCGTCTTGGTGCTGCTGGCCGGCGGGTGAGTGAACAAGACGGGGTTCTTGGGGGTCCGCGCTTCCGGATCGGGAGCCGGGGGAGGCCGGGGCCTTCTCCCCTGACTCCTTGCTCCAGCAGGAAGCCTCCATCTGGCCCTCCATCTTTGCGTCCGTCCGACCTCCCTCGCAGCCCCACTACCAGTGTCCATCGGTTGGTCCGTCGTAGCCTCGGCCGGTGGTGGGTGCCCCTGTGTCCTGCCTCACCTCCCCACCCCACCCCACCCCCCGAAGGCGTCCGGGGAAGGCCCAAAGGCCTCGCCCCCCAACGTGGCCTGGCCTGGGGGTCTTGCAGGAGCCCAGGCCGAGGCTAAGGACCGAGGAGTGAGAGCTGGACAGCAGCCCGGGTCCGACCTTGACCTTTCTCCCTAGGCCTGACCACCCGGAGAGCCTCCTGCCCCTTCTTGCTCTTCCTCCTCCCCCTCCTCCTTCCTTCCCTCCCCTCCTCCCTCTTGCTCCCCTTCCTCCTCTTCCTCCCTTCCCTCTCCTCCTTCCCCCCTCCTCCTTCCCCCTTCTTCCCAGATATTGACCTGGACCATGACCTTGATAATTATCCACAGCCCTGAACTCCCAAGAGGTTCTCTCCTCTCCTCTCCTCTCCCCTCCCCTCTACTCTCCCCTCCCCTCCCCTCCTCTTCTCTTCTCTTTCCTCTCCTCTTTCTGCTCTCCTCTCCCCTCCTCTCCCCTCCACTCCCCTCCCTCCACCTCCTTGTCCTCCTCCTCCTCCTAGATATTAACCTTGACCAGGACCTTGATGATTATCCACAGCCCTGAACTGCCAAGAGGTAACTCCACTCTGAGACTGACCTTGACTGTTCTACTCAAGCCTGTTACCAGAAAGAGCCTCCTCCTCCTCCTCCTGCTCCTCCTCCTCCTACTCCTGCTCCTCCTCCTCCTCCTCCTAGTCATTCTTGTCCTAGATATTAACCTTGACCTCTATCTTGATGATTATCCATGGCCCTTGTGTGGGATACAGGATTGTGAAAGCTTCCCATGAATAAATCAGGCAAGGTAATACTCAAATACTACAAATTTAGTTAGGATGTAGACCTCACTAGGCTTAAGTTTCGTTTTCCTGTAAATCATGTGATTTCGGGGAAATCAGGTGGTCTCCCCCTCTCCCCCTCCCCTAGCCTACTCCCATGCCGTCATCTTAACATTGAAATTTCCCTATAAGGTAATTCTGTAGTTTCTATGCTAGTATTGGGTAAACTTATTCTGGGATAGATTGTGAGGCCACCTGTCCCAGCAAATAGGGACGGGGTCCAGCCTCTGGGGGTGGGATTTCTTAGAATTGTTTGTACAAGGTTATATATCCCCTTGCTTACCTTCTCCCCCTTGCTTCTCTTCACTACCATCTCCACCCTGGTAGTGGGAGATGCCCAATTCTCGCGAGACTTGATCAAATAAATCTTCTGTTTTGTTTCTACCTTGACAAATTCGAGACACCTCTGTTTTTTTTTTGAGCCGGTGGTCGGTTGTCCCACACAGTTTGGGGGCTCATTCTGGGATCCCCTCGATTGGGGGGGTTCTCCTCACCAGGGAGCAGGATCCAGCGGCACCACAAAGATTTATTGGGGTTTCCTGGTCCTGGTGTGGGGCTCCTCCCCGTTGGGGAAAATCCCGAAGAGAGGGACTCGAAGGAACCGAAGCTGTGCTAGGCTCCAACATTCCAAAATAAGGGGAAAGAAAAAATTCGGCTGGCAGGTGTGGCGTGTGTTGAAGTCATAAACAAGTACCCTACTCTCTGAAGGTAAGCACTCGGAGGTCTGGGGTTAGTCTGCTGAGTCTGAGACTCGGGGAGTTTGGTGATGGCTCCCGACCAAATTAGGGTGGGATACAACCCCAACACAAGGACGCTCTCGAGGACGTTTCGAGGGGGACTTCTTGGGAGCCGGCGACCCTCCCACTCAGTTCGGCTAAGTTCTTCTGAACTTGGAGGGTGCGGTGACGGCCCTCGTAAATTATGGGGAAAAAGAAACAATCTGAATCTGTGCAGTTAGAGCACAAGTGTGAGGTAACTTTACGCAATCGATTGCAAAATTGGAATGAACAACAAAAGTAGAAAGGAAAATGGCCATAGATAGGAGTTCTTAAAACATTTGACCTAGGTGGGTGGAATGGATTTTTCCTGGGCTTTTGAGGAAAGGTCTCCCAGGGAAAGCGAAAAAGCTTTTGGATTTCTGTATCTTTGTGTCTGTCTATATCTGTGCTTCTGTGTGTGTGCAATCTGACACCCTGCAATGTCCACTATCTGGCTTTCTCTCCCTCCCTGACTGTAGTCTCTTCAGAGGAGCAGGAGGGCAGGGGAGAGAGAAAGAGAGAGAAAAAATGTTTTCTTGTTTAAGTTATGTGATAGGAAAGACAAGGTAAAGAGGAGTGTCAGGTCAGAATTAGAAAGAAATAAGGTATGTGCAGTTTTACAGGGGCTTTCATCAAAGTCCACCAGAAAGGAAAGGCAAGAAAGTTTAGCCATATAGGGAAGAGACATGTGAAGGAAGTTTAAGAAAGGCATAATCTATTTACAGAAATAGTGTGAATAGAGGTTTTGAGAGTGCAAGGTGGAAACTTTTGAAAGTTAATTTAAAAAAATTATATATATATATATATACTCTTTATGTCTCCCTCCATCTTAGATCTGGCCAATTTGGAATGTGGAGAATGTGGAGAGATAAGAAAGAAAGTGGGAACTTTTCCCTTAAATTTAAGTAAAATGGGTTACTTCTAATTTGATGCTCAGAATATATTATGCCATTTGGTACTAAGGCAAATTCGGAAAATGCATAGATATGAAAAAGAGACACTTTGAACTCCCTAGTGTGAGAAGAAAAGGAAAAATTCTAGAATGTTTACTACAATGCATTGTAATTATGGTTTCCCAATTTTCAGAATTACGAACTTTAAGTAATGATCCTACAAGTAGAATTGGAAAATATTTAATAAAGTAAAGGTACTAAATAAATCTATAGAGTTAGTAAGTACTTTTTTTTACATACAACTACAGAGATCCTTATGTGCAATTTAGTGACCCTCGTTCCTATTTGAATTTGAGAGAGAAAAAAAAGTGGCTTAAAGCTTCCAAAATAGAGAAATATGACCAGAGAATGAGAGCCAATCTGAACATATTTTACCCAAAAGACTGTTGCTTATTACATTCCTGAGAAACAAAAATACCTCCTAGAATAGGAATTAGTTCAATAGATACAGATATTTCTAACTTGCTGTGATTTTCCTAAGTTTGTTACTTGAAAAGTTTAAAAAGTGATTTGACTGCGGATATACAATAGACAGTTGACTCCTTTTCAAAAATAGCTACCCCACTGACAATAGCCCTGGACCCCTGGGCACCCTGAAGCCACACTTCTAGGCAATTGCCCCACACCACTGGAACCTGGAATTTTTGCTCCTAGTCTTCCAAACCCGACAACCCCTATTAGAAAATAAAGACCTCTCAGGGACCCTCCTAAATGACTCCTTAGACCTTTAATTCAGGTGCTGGACTCTGCAGCTTCCCAGCACCTTCCCCCCCATTCGTCCCCCACCTTCAGTCCACAGCTAGGCTCTGCAACTATAAGGAGAGAAGAAAAGCCTCTATGCTGGGTAAGCCTAAAATATGTAATGATTTGGGAATGCAATTCATGTCATCAGAAAATCTTTCTATTGGTACTATTATTGTGCTTCTAAATTGAAGTAAAATGTCCTATATTGCAAGCTGAAGTGACCGAAAGTAGTGTTAGACAAAAGCAATTATTAATCTGAATTTTGTTGAAGAGAAGAAGAAAAAAAAATGATAAGAAAACAATTGTGTAAAACTGGTTAAGTTACTTTCTCAGCCTTAATTGTCATTTGGAAGACCAGGTATTTTCTACTTTGCCTGTATTTAATGGAAGGTCACAGCTAAAACAATTCAGCCAGCACGTACTTGTAAGATCGTTAGCTAGATTATTTGGGATTACTGTTTTAACGTTAAAGACCAAGAAAGTTCTGAAGAGATAAAAGGAATTATGTCCATCCATCTTTTGGGCTAGATTTGTGGGTGGGTTCTATTAAATCTTATATGGATATTAATTAGGGTAAAGATATTGATTGTTGTGAGTTATTATTGTTGCTGTTCAATTAATTATCAACCCCCTCCGCCTGGAAGGGAGGCTGACTATACCTTGTTGACAATGATTCAAATTTCTTGGGCTTCCTTTTTATCTGGGGCAAAAGAATTGGTTAAAATACTGGCCCAGCACATTTTAAACTGATCTAATTATAATAGGTGATTGCAAACTATTTGTAATGTGAATGGAACTTAGAAATGCATATGTGAATAATTTTCTAGAAAAAAGGGCATATTGTTATTTGGCATTGAGAAATGTATTAACTATATAGCCCCAAGAAAATTCTATTTACTGTAGTTCACTGTTCAATAAGGGGATGGTGGTGGAATCCATTCCCAGGGATATTACAAAGATCGCATGATTGTAAAGGTGCTCGGCACAATGCTTGGCATAGAATGAATGCTATTTGAATGTACACTGTTTAAGTTAAAAATAATTGCTTCATATTTATTAACCTTATGTGGATTTTCTTCAATGTGAAGTTTTGGTGATGAGATGAATGATTCTCTGTATCAGGCAGTGTGGGACCATATGTGACTGAGGTAACACCACCACAATGGCAATTAATTGGTTTTGTTTTTCAAGTTTAAATAGATGATAATCATTTATGATATTGTTATATGTGTAAAATTTTTCTTATTGCATAACTTGGTAAGCAGCTGTGTCATCTGTGTTGTAAGAGAAGCAATTTCTTTTACAATCCAAATGTTATTAGGTTAAGAATTGTAATTTAAGAAATCTTAAATTACCAAATTTTGTCTTTAACTGTTTTACTACCATTTGGGAAATTTGTGAGATCATTAATTAAGCTGTTGATGTTATTGCTTCGAGATAGTATTTACCAGGGTATGTTTAGTTTTGGGTTTTTCTCAATTATGTGGAAAAGGTTTGGTGAACAAAATGTCGGAATTGTTTAGCACTTAGGAATTAATAATAATAACAGGATAAATTATGAGCTGTTTCTGAGGAGAGATTTTTTATGAAAAGAAAAGTTTTGTAAAATCCTTGACATGATTTTTAGAAAGCATCAACCTTGAATAAGTGTGTTTGGAGAAACAGCAAAAGATAGCAAACAGACCCAAGGTTTTTCTATTTAACTCCTTCCTGGCGACCATGTCATTTCTCCTTATTTTGTAAAATTGCCAAGGCACCTGGAAAACTATCTGCATGGGCAAGGTCATCAGCCCCAGAAAAAGAACTTCTTTAAGTTATGTAGGTCCTCAACACTGAACTTAGCTTGCTGAGAAATTAAAAGTTTATGGACAATAGATAGAAAGGATTCTAATATTTGGCTTTTACAACAGGACAAGTTTAAATTGGAGAATGAGAATGTTTAATTAAAGCCCTTATGTATGTGAATCCTGGTAAATCTTTACTGCTTATTGCAGCTCCGTATCGGACACTAAGCTGTGACTGCTGGGACTTGCTGTTTAAGGTTAAAAGGCACTTGGGACTATAACTACTTTTGTTTTGAGTTTGAATCTGGGTATAGTTGTCTACATTACATCAGTATCTGAGAAAAATGCCACAAGCTACTCAGAGGGTATGGTGGAGATCTGCATGTGGGACAAAAGCCGAGGGGACAATCTTAGCCTCAGTCTAGGATGGTATCCTCCTGGCCTCAGTTTCCCCCTGTGTTCCTTTGGAAAGGAAGTTTCCCACCTATTTCTGAGTGTAGCAATGTGGCAGCAGAGATACTACATAATTAAGGAATCAAAACTACATCTGGATTATAAACAGAGCCAAGGATGTTTTATCCTGTCATATTTGACATATCACGTGCCCCTACCTTTTTTTCTTCTATAGCAAATTTCTGTGATCAGAGCAAGTAGTCAGTAAAAGATATGAGCTCTTTTTCTGTTATCTTACTGGGCAATCTAATATTATTTTATCTAGAACTAGGGCAGGTACAGAAATTTAATCAAACTGCTTAAGGCTCACTTTAACATGTTCCCTTTGTCTAAAAGGAATCTAATAGCAGTAGTATTTTCCTATGATCACTCTCTTACTGCTATCAAATGTGAGATTCCATTAAAACCCCTTTTTGACTAAGAAACTTTGTACTATTTAGGAATTCTGCTATAACTAGAAATTTTGTTTGTTATGATTCTTTGGAATTAGTGTTACTTATGGACTTTTGCACCAACTTAGTAAAGCTTTATGAAGAAGAGTAGAAGTGCATAGGAGCCACTTAGAACTCACTTTGTAAATGTTCCCTAAGCAATGTGAGAATGTTATTTTGTTATTTGATTAATATCATGCATGCTTAAAATTTTGGGGAAATTAATGATGAGTCATATAAGGTATGGGAATTTGGGTTCTGATGTGAATTTCTTCAACATGGCAATGGGCCAAGGTTTCAATTTTGAACTTGTAAAGATGATCAGGGTATCATTATTAGAAATGGTAACTTGACAAGGGGGTGGCATTGGGAGTCCTTTCCCAAATAAGAGGGGGGCAGAGAAAGCCGGTAGCCTTCCTCTCGAAGATTTTTGGATCCCGTTGTGCGGGGGTGGCCCACCTGTATTCAATCTGTTGCAGCCACTGCCATACTGGTAGAAGAGAGTAGGAAGCTCACGTTCGGGGGAAGCCTCATTGTGAGTGTCCCACATCAGGTCCGAACCATCCTTAACCAGCGAGCGGGAAATATCTATACTGATTCTAAATATGCTTAGGGTGTGGTTCATGTCTTTGGGAAAATATGGGAGGAAAGGGGGATGATAAATTGTAGAGGAAAAGACCTAGCCCACGTTGCCTTGGTCTCCCAGGTGTTAGAAAACTTATTATTACCAGGAAATATATCAATAATCCATGTGAATGGTCATCAATCTGGGCAGTCCTTCGAGGTTAGGGGTAACCGCCTTGCAGATGAGGAAGCACGGAAAATAGGAGCTATAGAATCTGAACTACCCGACCATTTGCTGGTACTAATTCCCTCTTTTCCTCTGAGTCTTCCTTCCCCAACCTTTACTACAGAAGAACAGAAGAAGGTGTCATCTTTAGGGGCTGAGGAGTGGGAAGGCCGATGGTATCTCCCAGATGGAAGAGAGGTACTGACCAAATCAGGTATGAGGCAGGTCCTTCAACATTTACACCAGGGCAGTCACTGGGATGTCCAGAGCCTGTGCAATGCTGTTCTCACGCGATATGTGTCAACCGGCCTTTACACCCTAGCAAGACAATTGGTACAGGGCTGCCTTGTTTGTCAAAGGACAAACAGGACTGCTTTGTGACGAATCCCGATGGGTGGAAGGCCACCAGGTCTTCAGCCGTTTCAAAGCATACAGGCGGACTTTACTGAGCTGCCCCCATAGGCCGTCTCAAATACCTGCTGGTTGTAGTGGACCATCTGACATCTTGGGTGGAGGCTTTTCCCTTGCCCCGGGCTACTGCCCCTATGGTATGTAAGATTTTGTTGGAACAAATAATCCCATGGTGTGGGATGGTGGAACGAATTGACTCGAATCAGGGGATTCATTTTGCGGGTAAGATCCTGCAGCTCCTTATGCAAGCCTTGGATATTACATGGGAGTTTCATACTCCTTGGCATCCTCCCTCATCTGGCAAGGTAGAAAGGATGAATCGGGAGACCAAGAGACAGCTTATGAAGTTGATATTAGAAACACAGTTATCTTGGACTAAGTGTCACCCCCTGGCCCTTCTCAGAATACGTACTAAACCTCGAAGGGACGTGGGGTTGTCTCCTTATGAACTCCTATTTGGTCACCCTTATGTGGGAAGAGGAGAAACTTGGGATCCTATATATGAACAGGAAGAGAGGTTTTTAAGGGAATATGTACCTGCCTTGGCAAAACACCTCCGTATTTTACAGACTCAGGGGTTGATCACTCAGACCCCACCTTTAGGCTTTCCGGTGCATAAGTACCAACTAGGAGACTGGATCCTGATCCAGACGTGGAAGGAGGAAAAGCTTGCCCCGACCCGGGAGGGGCCTTTCTAAGTCCTGTTGACATCGGACACGC
>NW_023494467.1:0-16702 GCF_011100635.1 Trichosurus vulpecula
AGGGCAGGTCACCTGTGCAAGTAGCATCAAGGCATAAGAGGGGGCAAACAGACGTTGATGATGGAGTGAAGTTCGAATGTGGAAGAAGACAAGGCTACATGGCTTCACCTCAGATCTCAAGCTAGGGCCCCCTAATTTGGGTGGTCTCCTAGGCCTGTTCTGATAGAAGAACTAGGGTGTGGGTCCCATTGGCCACAAGTAAGGGAGAAGCCAAAAGGTTTGGCAGGGAGGGGGCGGGAGGGAGAAGAAGCAAGCATTTGATACAAGGCTAGATTAGTTGAAGAAGAGCCAGAGGCCTAGGATGCCTATCCCAGCTCTGCTACTTAGTAGCTGTGTGACTTCCCTCCAAGGCCTCCTTTGTAAGAAGAGAACATTGGGCTACATCGCCTAGCTCTAGGGCTGAGATCAATCCTGTGATGACCTGGGATAATGAATGTGACCTTGGAGCTGGACCCTTTGTGAGATAGAAGCAGCAGGGGATGCTGGGTAGAATGCTGGCCTAGGAGGCCTCCCAGCAGAAAGATCTTCTGTGAATCCTGCTTGAGCTGGGTGACCTCTCTGGGCCTCAGGATAGTAATAGCATCTGCCTTAGGAACAAATGAGGTCATCTGATTTCATTGTGTAGGGAACTGTAGATGAGCAACTGTTGGGAATCTTCTAGAGGGATCTGGAGGCACAGAAACAGGGACCAATATGTGGGCTGATGTGGGACTTGGACCCTGGCCTTCTTAGATCTCCTGCCTAGCTTAGGGTCTGGTACACAGTAGGCGCTAATTACATGTGTGGGGATTAACTGGCCGATTGGTTGTCAACTCCAAGGCCAGACCTGTCTCCACTGTGTCCCGGCGCCTCCACGTCCTCGTTGTCGTCATCATCACCATCACCATCATCATCATTATTTAGACAGCTCTCTGGATTCAGAATCAGCACCTGTGCTTCTCTCCTCCCAGAAGTCAGCACTTCAAGGTTCACAAAACACTGTGCTTTGCATGTGCCTATGTGTGTGTCCACATGGGCGTATGTGCGTGCGTGCATGTGTGTGTGTGTGTTTGCACATGCAGGTGTGATCTCCTTTGCTGGGCAGACCCTGCAGACACCGGGCAGGTGTTCTCCCCGCTCCTGGCTTCATTTTCTTTTGCTGTGCTAGGAGAGGACTGGTGGGACCAGGTGGCCTTGAAGGTTGATCCCTCCCCCCTCTAGCCGCTCAGGCCATGACATCAGCTCCTTTTATTCCACCCACCACATGGCAAGGGGGTCAGGTTCCCTTATTTGAGCAGCTTGTCGCTGCTGTCGGCCTATGCCCCAAACAAGGCCTGGGCAAGGCTTGTAATCCAAGGCTGAAAAGCTAGGCTGTCCCTCATGTCTGGCACAGAGAGAGGGAAAGAAGCAGGTATCCAGAAGCGGCCAACTAGCATCCTTCCTGCAGCAGCCAAGACCTCCTCTGGCTAAACCAAAACGCCCATTGACCTAAGTGGGGACAGATGCCCAGGGCTAGTTCATTCAGCAAATTGTGCTGGAAGCCGGCCATCGCTGCAGCGTTCATCTGAAGGCCAGCTAGTCCAATTCCCTCCCTCGTTTTGCAAGAATGTCACTTCTTCCTGTGCCTCAGTTTCCCTGAGAGAACTAGCTTTTCCCTCCCAGACTCCAAAGAGATAAAGTGCTTTGCAAACCTTGAAGTGCTCTGGCAATACGGGCTGTTAGTTTCTGTTCTTACTTTAATTTCCTGAACCAAAATCCTCCCCCACGGTCTCCCCAGGGCCTGGCCATGGCCTTGTTTTTTTATGTTTTATTGTATTCTTTTGTCGATATTCCTGACACAGTGACTGTTCCCAAAGATGTCCCAGATGAAAAACTGGGTCAGAGACTGCCGCTTCTTGGTCTTCGTTGGGCGCGTCACATCTCTGAAGCCTTGCGATGGGGCTGCCTTTCGCTTGTTGCTGCCGTCGGCTGCTTCTCTTGGCACTGTTCCCTGCGCTCTGCCTCGCTTCATCCGAGTCTTCCCAAGCCCATTTCTTATAGGGCGATAACATCCTCCTGCATTCATACGGTGGACTTTGCGCAGACATTGCCCCTTTGACAAGTGTGCCCACGTGGTTACCAGCTCACGTCCATTTCCTGTCTTTGGGCTCAGGCCCAGCAGCAGTGTCTAGGCCCTGGTTCTTCATCACTGATCACAAAGCCGAGCTAGCTAGAAGGCATCCAGTCCATACTCGATGATGGTCTCTGTGTCAAGCCAAGGGCCACGAGGCTCCTCAGCAGGGCAGAGGCAGGGGGTGGATGGCTTGAGTTCTGCTCTGCAGTGGAGAGGATCTTAAAGTCTAGGCATTATTATTTTGGAGCCAACTGGGAACGAGATGGGGGAGGGGTGTAATCAAAACACCCTTTCCAGGAGGCCTTCTTTGCAAAGCCGGGATTCTGCCTAGGGAAATGCTGCTGTAATCAGGAAGTGATTTGATTGGGGCTGAATTGGTGCAGTAGCTTTGGGAATGACTGGATCAAGGGGGAAAGTGGGCAGTGCGTATAAGATTTTGGGCATCACAGAAAACAGCTGATCCCAAATCTCAATGCCTGGCATGTGATCCCACCTCACCTTTGACTGTTGAAAGGACACCTCCTCCCTGAAGCCTTCCCTGATCACCTCCAATCCCAACAGTGGGAGATAGCCACTAGGACTTGAAGTTAGAATCAGGAAAATCTGTGTTTGAATCCTACCACAGACCCTTGCTGGATGTGTGACCCTTCCGCCTCCATTTCTGTCAGATGAGAGAGGTGGGCTGGATGACCCCAGAGGGCCTTTTTGGCTCTAGATCTCAGATGCTGAGAAGTATTGATGAAGAATTTACTACATGTCAGGCACCTCGTCAAGTTCTGGGGATGGAAAGAGAAGCAAGTCAGTCCCTCATTCTGTTAGGGGGCTCAGCTGCAGTGTAGACAGAAAGGGCCAGAGGCCTAGAGGGGACAGGAGCACAGACAGTGGCCATGCAGCTTTAGTCATCGATAAAACTCTGAACCAAGGCCTTGGCAGTGAGAACTTTGCATTTCACGGCTGCAGAGGGGGTGGGGGTGGGGGGAGCAGCAGCTGCAGGGGCAGTTGGCAGGTCCTGTCTCCACCAGGGCTGGGGAGGGGGAAGGGGAGAGCTGGGCTGGGGGACTTAAGATAAGGCAGAACAGATAGTAAGCCCTTAAGGGCTTTTCCATTCATTCAGGCAGTGAGGAAGAAGGCTCCTGGGCCAGGAGTAGATGGGCAGAAAAAGGGAGGGACAGAGTCTGGGCCCTCACTGGGGCAAGGCAATCCCCTAACATCACCCTAACTACCTCCACAGCAGCTCTCCAAAGCTTTTCATCCTTCTGATCTCCCTCAGCTGCTCCCACCCCTCAGCTGAGAACCTAGGCTCACATTTTCCAGCAAAAATGGAGGCCATCCTCCGTGAGCACCCTCACCTCTCCTCTTCCTCACCTCCCAGCTCTCAGTTGCCTTCCTCCACTATCTCCCATGGTGAGGTGACCTCAGTCTCTCCCTCTCTCCTGCTTCCCTGCTGCCTCCAAACATCCCCAGCTGTCCTCCCTTTTATGGCTAGCTTTCTGCACTCTGACTTCCACCCTCATCTCTGCAGCCTTGAACACTGTCAATCACCCCCTTGTTGTGGATCCTCTCTCCTCTCTAGGCTTTCAGACACCCCCCCACCCATTCTCCTCCTCCCTCTCTGGCTGCTCCTTCTAAGTCTCCTTTGCTGGATCCTCTAGGTCACCCCCACTTATCATGGCTGTTCCTCAGGGTTCTTCTTTCTCCTACTTCAAGTGGGGATCTCAGCTCCCATGAAGCTCCCGTGAATCAATCCAATGACCACCACAATACTGATGATTCTCCATCTCCTTACTCAGTCCTAGTTTCTCCGTCGATATCCCGTCTTGCATCTCCCATCACCTGTTGAACATGGCAAACTGGATGTCCAGTAGACATCTTTTTTTTTGAGGGAGGAGGTGAGGCAATCGGGGTTAAGTGATTTGCCTAACGTCACACAGCTAGTACATGTCAGGTGTCTGAGGCTGCATTTGAACTTAGATCATCCTGACTCCAGGGCCGGTGCTCTACTCACTCCACCACCTAGCTGCCCCCAAGTAGACATCTTAAACTCAGCATGGCCCAGAATTCATTCTCTTTCACTAGAAACCTTCCTCCTTCCTTCCCTATCACTGTTGAGGGCAACACCATCCTGCCAGCCCCTCAGGCCCTTACCCTAGGAGTCATCCTGGGTTCCTCCCTGTCCTTCATCCCCCAAATCCAATCTGTTGCCAAATTCTGTCGATATTACCTTTGTAACGTCTCTCAAATACACCCCTTCTCTCCACTCACCCTACCCCCACTGTGGCGTAGGCCCTCACCTCCTTACATCTGGACTATGGGGTCTGCCTGCCTCAGTTTCTCCCTACTCCAAAGTGATTTTCCTAAAGCACAGGTCTGATCACCACCCCCACCCCTACCTCACGTACACTCAGTAAATTTTGGTGGCTCCCTATGGCCTCCAGGAGCAAATACAAGATTTTCTGTTTGGCATTCAATGCTGTTCATGCCCTGCTCCCTCCTCCCTTTCCAGACTTCTTACACTTGCTGCCTTGACACATCCTCTTCCATCCAGTGACCCCGGGCTCTTGGCTGTCCCAGGAACAAGACCCTCCCTCTTTTGGCTGTCCCCCCAGGCCTGGAAGGCTCTCCTTCCTCATCTCTCCCTACTGACTTCCCAGCTAAAATCACTCCTCCCAGAAAGCTTCCCTGAGCCCCGCTAATGCTAGGGCTTTGCTTCCCTCCTTAATTTTTTCCACTGTATTTTGTCTCCAGCTTGTTTGTGGTCTCCCCCATTCAATTGGGAGCTCCTTGAGGGCAGGCTTTTGCCTTTCTTTGTAACCCCAGGTTAGCATAGCGCCTGGCACACAGCAGGTGATTAATAAATGCTCCTTGTCTTGATAGCCTCACCCCAGCCTTCTCTTGCTTGCAGTCTCCATTCCAGCCCAGCTGACCCGTTTGCTCTTACCCACATGGGACTTTCCATTTCCCTGCCACCACATCTCTGCAGGGCCTGCCCCTCATGCCTGGAATGCCCTCTCCCCTGACTTTGACCCATTGGATCCCTACCTTCCTTCCAAGCACAGTCCCAGCTGGACACTTGTCCTTACTCTTCTTGTGGCTCATCCCCCCCTGCCCCCCAGAAGTCCCTTTGCACACAGATTTTGTGTTTAGCCCCAGTAGAAGGGCCCAGACTGTTCCATCACTTACACAGTAGGTGCTTAACGAATATAGTTGAGTCAAATTGCACTTTGGAAATTCCTTTTATGAGACTAGTTTCTCTTTGCAGGAGACCATCACCAGGCTGGCCCCTCCAGTAGGCTGACAGGAGCACTGGGCTGCATGGCCCCAAGCAAACAGGTAAGTCAATGCCTGAGACAGGAGGGGATCCCACTAGAGGGCATCGGGTGAAAACCATTGCAATGGGAAAAGTCTCAGGGAAACCTCAAGTACTTACTGGCAGGTCCTAGGTGGGAAAGAAGCTGATGACAACAGGGGCTCTTGGGGGGGACAGATAGCTCTGGGGCTATGTATAGGGCAAGTGAATGAGGCAGCAGTGGTTGGTTAGGCCAGACCTGTGCAGCCAAAGTGATGGAAGGAGTTTTCTCCTTGGCGTAGAGGTAGAGCCCAGAGATTGCTAGGGGTTGACCAGAGGGAGGCCAGAGTAGATGTGTTCTCAAGTTCTTTTCTCTGTCTTCCAGGGTTCCATATACAAGAGATGAGCTCTCTGGTCTGTCCAAAGCCAAGCATAGAAAAGTGGACAGCTGGAAGCCTTCTTCAGTACTCTGGGGTGGGCATGAATGGGAACAAATCCCCTGAGGTACCCTGTTTGACCTCGTCGGGACTCCCAGCCTCACCTGCAACATCCCCTTCCTCACAGACACCCCACTTCAGCTTGCACACACAGTCCCCCTTGTTGGCCAGTATGCAACTACAGAAGCTTAATAGCCAGTACCAGGGGGTGCCTGGCACAGAACCTCCAGAGGAGGAAACACCCATGCCAACCTGGCCTGTGGAAGGTAGTCAGCCTGAGGAGTCCCAGACTGCCTCTACTGAGGCCAACAACTCCAACCTCCTTGATTCTGACCCCATAGATGAGGAGGTACTTATGTCCCTGGTGGTGGAGCTGGGGTTGGACCAAGCTGGTGAGCTGCCTGAGCTCTGGCTGGGCCAGGATGAGTTTGACTTCACAACAGACCTGCCCTCCAGCTAAGGCCATGTGCACCTCAGGGGGGAGAAAGGGAGCCACTCATGCCCCAGGGGGGTGGGAAGGCAGAGGGCACCAGCTCAGCTGGCCTCCCTTGGAAGCTCCTGTGCACTGTGTTATCTTGTAAATACCAATAAAAAGGTTTTGCCCTAGTGGCATGGCTCTTGCCAGCCAACTCTGTCAGAGGGTCCTCACTCCTGTGCCTTGGGGAGCCCTGGATTTGGGGGAGGGGGAAGGTACGAACCACTCTTGGCCCTGGGATGTGGACAGCCAAGAAGGAGTGGGTGGCTGGGTGGTGCTTCCCACTGTGGGCAGCAGAAAGTACACTGGTTTGTGGCAAAGACCTGGGATCAAATCGGGCCTAGGCCATGACTGCCTCACATAAGTTGCTCAACCTCCACCTCCTCTGGAATGAGGCTGGGGATTGGACTAGAAGAGTCAGCAGAACACAGCGCAAACGCCATCGGGAGTCATCAAGAGCTCAGTGCAAATCCTGCCTCAGACTCTGGTTTTGAGACTGAGGGAGTAAGTCACCTGGTCTTTGTAAGCCTTGGTTTCTACAGCATCTCTAGATAAGGGGGGGTGGATGGGAAGTTCCCCTCCAGCCTGAATTCCTAGAATCTCGGCCCCAAAGGGTTGCTTGTAAACCCTACCAGCTGGGGCTCAGCAGTCCTGGGCCCGAAGTCTCCATGACAGTTTCTCCCTTCTGCCTCTTCCAACTTCAGTCTGTCTTCCCATTTGTGGCCACTCCCCGAGCGCCCTGAGTTCGGATCCCTACGCTGCCTTAGATGCTGTAAGATCCTGGCCCCAAGAGACCCGACTCGTGCAGCCTCCCGGCCCATCCCCAGAGGGGCCAGGCGTTCTCCCCAAGCCCCGCCCCCTTCCACGTTAGGGAAGCTCAGGTGCCTGGTTGGGCTGGGGTGCGGATGGTGGGAACATGACGAGTTTATTCATTGTCCAGCATTCGGGACTGGGGTACCCGGGGTGACTCGGGATGAGCCTCCCATCGGAGAGGGTGACCCGGTACCATAGTGCGAGACTAGGGTCTGCGTCGGGCACAGACTGTGCAAAGGCGCGTGTTCGACGCCGGTGCCCAAGCTGCGGAGATGGGCGCTGCTGCGGCCGGCCGGCGGGGCGGGGGCGGGGGACGGGGGGCGGGGCCTCAGGGCCGGACACGCCTCCGAGCCGCCACCGCGCGGCCCCGCCCAGTCCCCGCCCCGCGTGCCCGCCGGACGCCTGCCGGCCTCCGGACAGCAGGGGGCAGCAGAGCGGTGTGCACGCCCCGCCCCCGCCGGCCGCCGGAAGGGGCGGGCCTTGGCGTGCCCCAGCCCTCGCCTATTTCCTTGGCTCGCCGGAAGCCGCCGGCCCTTTTCCCGGCTCGTTGCCGCTATGGTGAGTCTCCCTTCTCCGGCTCCGAGCCAGCCACAATCGGCCTCCATCCTCTGGGCCGATGAGGCCGCAGGGCTGCCAGGCCACCTCCCGGGCCCCGGAGGGTGGAGGCCGAACGGGAGCCAGGGCCGCTCGGTGCTCCTTCTGGAGACATTGGTCCGGCCCCGCACTCCCTCCCGGACCTCCCGGGGGGGGGGCGGGGGAGCCTCAGGGGTCCCCCATCCCAGCTGACCCCCTGCCGTCCGTCCGCAGGCTCGTGGACCCAAGAAACACCTGAAGCGCGTCGCCGCCCCCAAGCATTGGATGCTGGACAAGCTGACCGGCGTGTTTGTGAGTAAGGGCCGTGGGATGGCTCCCAGGGTGGTGAACCGTGAGGTGACAACATAGGGGGCAGCGGGGTGACCCTGGGCAAGTCACTTAACCTCTGGCTCAAACTCCCTAGTCAGAGCCATAAAGGCAAAGCTAAAAGTGAGCAGGCCCCTCACTTCACAGAGAAAGAAACTAAGGCGCGGGGGGAAGGGTGCTGTGTCTGTATCAGGTTGTAGAGTTTGGATAGTCTGAGAGTTAGGATCTCAGTTCCTTGAAGCGGGTGGCAGAGCCTGCCCAAAGACGCTCCTCCTCCATTCCCCCTGACCTGGGATGCTAGTTCAGCCTGCATCCCTCTTGCTGCGGCCCCGCCCCCTCGATTCTGGGGTTTGATGATGGCTTGGACTCTTCAACCAGCGGACCAGTTATTTATTAGAAATGGAAGCCTGGAGGCATGCCAGAGCCCACGAAAGTTGTAGCTATTTAGGGGTAAACAGGGACATTTTTTGGGTTCCCATTCACTTTCCTCTTGTGTGGGCCATCACTGGTGTCTACACTGCCCTGCCCAGACCCAGGGCATTCCCTGAATGTGCCATGACCAGGATGGCCATCCGCCCCCCACTGGCCATTGACCCTGGGAAAGCTTGGAACAGAGAACTTTTTGTTCTGAATATGAGGAGAAACCAGATTCCAGGCAAAGAAATTTGGGTCAAGGGGTTATTTTGCTACTTTTCTGCCTGCCTTACCGCATTTGTCATTTTGCCAGCAGGGAGTGTGGCAGTGCCCTCTGACAGCTTTCTTTGTAATTCTCATTGGTGCCACGTATGGGGGGAGGGTAACAAAAGAGGGAAAAGCACTATTTGAATTGGAAGCTGCCTTCTAGTCTGGTGTGGAGAACATTTCATGAGCTTGTTAGCAGAGGCTAGCTTTAGATTCGAGTCACTCTTGGTGCTCCCACCCCACCCCAGGTCAGCATGGCTCAGTGCCTGCCCATATGAGCGATCCCTCTAAGCAACCCAGCACTCAGTAGGTGATATACACAGAGTGTCCCACATGTAGTACAGTTTTAAGTTCTTAAAGATTGTTACTTCACTAAGACTTTGTGAGGTGGGACACCCTGTCCTTACCATGGTGAGCTAAAAGGTGACCTTTATTCCCCAGGCTCCCAGACCATCCACAGGCCCCCACAAGCTGAGAGAGTGCCTCCCACTCATCATCTTCCTCCGAAACCGTCTCAAGTATGCTCTGACAGGGGATGAGGTTAAGAAGATCTGCATGCAGCGGTTTATTAAGATTGATGGCAAGGTCCGCACAGACACAACCTACCCTGTTGGCTTCATGGGTGAGTAGGTGGTAACTAGAAGTGGGAGCGCAGGCTGGGCAGGGCCCATGCCTGGCTTTTCATTAAGAGGGGAAGCTTTCCCCATGGCTCAGCAGCCCTTGTTCTGTCTTCCACCACTTTGGGTCTGCCTCTTACATGCTCCCCTGAATAGGCCCCCACCCCCTCTCCTGCTTATGGAGCTTCCTGTTTCTTGGTGAGGGCTCTCAGTGCAGCCATTAATTGTTACAACTGATTCACATCAGATGTTATCAGCATCGAGAAGACTGGTGAGCATTTCCGTCTGGTTTACGACACCAAGGGCCGCTTTGCTGTTCATCGAATCACAGCTGAGGAGGCAAAGGTGAGTGTGCGCTGCCCACCAGAGCCCCTCAATGGGAAAGGCAGACTTCCTGCACATAATCCAGGTGTCAGATGATGCAGACCCGAGTGGGAAGGTAGCAAGGAGAGATGGGGTGAGGGGGCGGACATTGGGAACCACAGCTGGAGATCAGATCTGAATTGAGCACCTGTAGGCCTGGGAGAGGGGTAGGGATTGAGTGCAAATTTAACCAACAAGTTTGATTTCTAAATGAAGGTGGCCCTGGGTTTCAAGTGGTGGTGGTGGAAGGGGAGCGTGTCATACTCTTATTTGGAGGAGTAAGTCTAGCATCGGCACACGTCTGATCCTCTTCACGTGTTCACAGTATAAGCTGTGTAAAGTGAGGAAGACCTTTGTGGATACCAAGGCCATTCCCCATCTGGTGACCCATGATGCCCGTACCATCCGCTATCCAGATCCACTCATCAAAGTGAATGACACCATTCAGATCGATCTGGAGACTGGCAAGATCACAGATTTCATCAAGTTTGATACTGGTATGGGCCCAGCTCTTTGGGCATTCATGACATTGGTGGAGAGCATTCTGGGATGTTAAAGTGAATTAAGGGCAGCTAGTGGGCAGGGTTGCCAGGCAGCGGGCTGTAATGCAGATTAGGGCAGCAGCCAAGGAAACAGTGACTCCAGAGTTCCCAGGCCACTTCAAATGTACACCTTTCCAACCACTAACCTTCAGTTCAGAGGTCAAAGGATCCTTCCCTGAAGGTTTGAACCTGTAGGCTAAACTCTCCTAAAGATGTGTCTGTCCCCCCCCCCCCCATCATCCTGGTTTCTGATTATCCTTCCCCATCCAGCTCCTGTTACTGTCCTTTCTGCCCAGGGAATCTGTGTATGGTGACTGGCGGAGCTAACTTGGGGCGAATTGGTGTGATCACCAACAGGGAGAGACATCCAGGCTCCTTTGATGTGGTCCACGTGAAGGACACCAACGGCAACAGCTTTGCCACCAGGCTTGCCAACATTTTCGTCATTGGCAAAGTAAGTCTGGGTTGTCCTTTTCCCTCTAGTTTGGGGAGAGAAGGGCCAGAAGGAAAATTAACCTCCAGGCTGGAATGGTGCCCAGGGGGATCTTGGCCAAAGAGGGGCCAGTCCTTCAGGAGATGTGGTTAAGGCCTTAAGTTGACTGCCTAGTGGTTTGAGTTTGTGGCCACTGAGGTGTGCCCCTTCCCTTTGATTAGACATCATAAGGGGTCTGAAGGCTGACTTGGCTCCTGAGGTTTCTCAGCCCCCCAGGGGCTGCTCTGCAGAGACAACCTGCTCAGGTCTCTAGTGGGTCTTGGGTGTGGCTTTGCATCTTCACCAGCTCTCTCCTCCTGTGGGGCACCTTCCAGATGCCATCTGGGTCTGGGCTTGTCAGTGTTTTCTTACTCCTGCCTATTCCAATCCAGGGTAACAAGCCTTGGATTTCTCTGCCCCGAGGCAAAGGCATCCGCCTCACCATTGCTGAAGAGAGAGACAAGAGGTTGGCAGCCAAACAGAGCAGTGGGTGAATGTTGGCACATCACCATGTGTTTTCTCTGGCCAAATAAAGACCTTGCAAAGTGTTTCTTCTCCTTGTCTGCTTTCGTTTTCGCTCCCTTCCTCCAGGGTTCGAAAGGTGCCAGCAGCCAGTGGTGCGTGACTCCCTCTGAGTTAGGAGAGAAGAGACCTCACCTCACTGGGTGGGCATCAACTGGTGCTACATCCAGGCTTCAGGGAGGGGAACCACATTCAGGATGTACTTGCTGAGTTGGGCAAAAAAGGCTCAGGGTCTTGGCGGGTCTCACTCCCTCTGTGCTTCCTCTCCTAGCCAGGTACCTGAGAAATGGCATTGATTCGGAATTAGGGGTAGAGTTAGAGGCCTTTGGCAAGTTGTCAATGTCAGGCCTGCTGATACAGCATGAAAGGAAATGAGGAAGGTTTGTGTGAGTCTGAGGCCACAGTGGAGAGGAAGGGCCTGAAGAAAGATCTCAAGGGGCCCTTGGTTTGTGCTGAGCCTTGTGGGCTGCAGTCCCAAAGTTGGCTAGAATGAATACTCTGGCAACTGACTTGCAGCCTTTCTGCCATCTTTCTTTTGTCCTCAGCCATCCTTGCTGAGGCCAAATCTTGGGCTTCCTGTTGGTTCCTCTAGTGTCAACAAGTACCCCATGCCCCCTGCTCTTTGCGACATCTTCCCTTACCTTCCTCATCTGGGCCCCCTAGAGTCTTCCACAGCCTTCCTCCAGAAGGTACCAAGTGCTGGTGCTTTCCACCTGCCAAGCCTCGTCCTGAAGATCTGGCCTCAAATTCCACTCTGCTACCATCTATGTTCCTGCAAGGGGAATGGGAACAAGCATTTAAGTACAGGACCTACCATGTGCCAGGTACTTTGTTAATCACTGTTAATCATAGGCTCCTCCCAGCAGCTACACGTGAGGCAGACACATGGGAAATGACGCAGCTGGTGAGGGCACCTCTGCTCATTTTGCCTGTAGAAGGTACAGATGTTCCTTGGAGGTGATGGAAGTGATGCTTGCTCCCATAGGGGGCTTTACCAAATGACTTGAGAGATTGCGGTCAGCTGTCTTGATCGCGAGCCCAACTGGGGACTGGCTGGTGTGGGAGCTTTGTTCTCGTGAGAGCTGGTCTCTCAATTGTCAGGTGAGGTGTGGTCAGGGGCCACCTGGGCTTCAGCTCAGGAATTCCCAGCTTGGGCTTCAGTTTTCTCTTGTCAAAGGGCTCTTCTAGGATCCTTGATGGGGCCCAAGCAGTGAGTAAGGTGTAGACAAGGGCTGTGAACCACACCTGAGGCCTCTTCCAGCTCTAAATCCATGGTCCCAGGAGGTGGGCAGAGACCAGAGGCCCCAGATGCCAAGTGACCAAAGGCTGGGAGTGGCTTGTGGCCTGTGGCGGCAGCATTGGTTCTCTCTCTGGCCTTCTTCCTACCCATGTCAGTGATGATCATTATAGTGTTGGCCAGGAAAGAAAAGCAAACATGGGCAGTGGGAAGCAACAAAGCCCATTAATTCCGCAGCTGGATGCATTACGGGCACCCAAACAGGGGCTTGGGGAGCTGGCAGTGTTGGCAGGGAGAATATTTACTTCTAGGAACTGGTTCTTGGGGCAGCCTCAGCCTCTGAAAGCCAACAAAAAACTCCTTAGGCCTATTCAGAGTCAGGAGAACACTAGTCCTTAAACCTCCCAATGGGGAGAGCCAGAAGGGACCTTGATGTCCCTCTCAAGTCCTCCTCTGGTGTTCCCTGGCATCTGTCCCCCTGGGCTGGCAAAGCTTCCAGGTTGGGTCTGAGTAGCCCTATGGATGTCTGTCCTTCAAGGGCCGGTCAAGCTGGGTGCAGAGAGCCTCCTCCCCAGCCATACCACAGGCCCTTGGAAGGGTCATGGGGTCACAACTTCAGGGGTAGAACGGACCTTGGAGTCCATGGAATTCAACCCTCTCGTTTTACAGTGGAAGAAACTGAAGTAGACAGAGGTTGAGTGACGTGGCCAGGGACACACAACTAGTAAGTGTCTAAGGCAGGATTTGAACTCAGGTCTTTCTGGCTCCAGGCCTAGCACTTTATCCACAATATGCACTGTGCTGGCAAAGATGGAGTAGAAGGGAGTAGTGCAGTCCACTCTCTCCCATAACTAACAAAGATCAAGGAAAAAGACTGGACCAAGTAGTGATGGGGAAATGCATGGAGAAATCCAAGGGAGTCAGTTTTGCAGCCCAGATCAGAAAGGGAGAAAAAAAGGGAGGGAGGGGGAAGGAAGAGAGGTGGTGGGGAGGGTGGTAGGGGGCACTGGACTCGCCTTGCACCTCTTTTCCTCCAGCCCTGGGAAGCAGCCTCAGGATGCTCAGGATGGATCTCCTCTTAAGAGGGGTGTGTGTTGTGTGTCTGTCTGCGTGTGTCTCTGTGTTGTGTGTGTGTGTATGTGTGGTGTGTCTCTGTTGTATGTCTGTTGTGTTTGTGTGTGGTGTCTCTGTGCTGTGTTGCGTCTCTGTGGTATGTGTGTCTGTGTGAAGTGTGTTTGTGTGTTGTGTGTCTCTGTGGGTGTCTTGTATGTCTCTATCTGTGTGGGGGGGGTGTGTCTGTGTCTTGTGCAGATTGTGCCCAGGCAATGCAAGCCTTTTGATGTCTCCTCCCTGCTCCTGCTCGCCCCGACTGTGACCTTGTCCCCTCTATCACCTTTGCCTCCCACAGCTTTCCCACACCACCCTGCCTGCCACCCAGGCACTGGCCATCCCTCATTCCCCTCTCCTGGGACCTTAGGACACAGGCTTCTGCCAAGCCAGCTTTGGCCAGAAACTAAGCCTTGAGGCATTTCCAGACACCACCAGCTACCTCTTCCATGTTGCTTTCCCCAGTTCCAATGCTTCCTTTTCTCTGTATGCCCAGCCTTTAGCGCAGCACCCCACTCTTAAGTGCTCAGCTGATGATTTCTCCTCCATCTCCTATACAGTTAACTAACTAAATGTTGAGTGGGAAGAAGTAGCAAGAGTCAGAGCTGGCAAGCCTGGGTGAGTTGGGGGGGGGGTTCCACAGTTGACCAGAAGGGAGGGTTTTGGGGAAGAAACGTTTGGTTTCTGACAGTGAGTTTTGAAACATCTGCAAGATGTCCAGTGAGAGATAGTCCCTTGGTGGCTGGAGGTGGGAGCTGTGGATCAGACCTGGTGTCAGCGGCAGCTGAGGGAGATGGGAGATGAGGTCACCAAAGGGTGACTCATTTTTTTCCCATCACTTCATTTCACAGTAGATCTATCCCCAACCCAGAGGAGCAGCCCTCAAAACTGAGAACGAAGGATTTCTAGTATTAGAATGGTTTCAGGTTCAAAGCACTGGCCAGGAGAGCAGCCACAAGACAAGCCTTGGCTTCAAGCACAGGACTTCCTGGAGGGCATCGGCAGTGGGTGGGTGGGTGCCCGCCCAAGACAGGATGGGGACGACTGAGCTGGAGGGACCAGGCTGCCCGCTGGGTTAGACTAATGGCCCGAAGGGACAAACGTGCAAAAGGGACAAGTTTGCTGACATTTTCTTTATTATTAAACACAACACAAACATTTCAATACATGAGGAAGAGGACTATATATGAGCCTGTGGATTTGTTTTGAAAGGGTAGATTTAAACTGAGGGTTATTAACGGTATGCAGCTGACCTGTGTTTCCTGACCTTCTAAAAGGATGTCTTCCCCTTGTCTGAACCTTGCTAAAACTTAATGCAGAGGCCTGGCCTTTGCCAAGACACAAGCGCCAGCCGGGCCCCTTCTAGCTCCAGAACTGTCCCCACTGCCAATTTCCTGTCAGGCATTCTCCCCTTGTTCCATCACCATGGTAGCCCCACTCCCCAAAAAAAACCCAAAACAAAACCTGAACAACAAACCCAGGCCTAATGTGAGCTAGGCAATGTTTCTGACCTGCTCCCACCTTTCCCACTCAAACGGCTTTACTATTCTTGCCCGGGCATTTCTTCCTGACAATCCACCTAACGTGGGGGACTGGGGTCCCAAGTGGGGATGGGAACCACTCAGCAGTCTAGCTGAAGGTCACTGTGCTAACATCCTGCAGTGACGAGGCCTCTCAATAAAACTTGGCCCCAGCTGGCCCTCCAATCAGAACTGGGAGACCCCCACCCACATGCTTAGCTCCAATGTTGTGGGGTGGGGAAATGGGGGTGAGGGACGAAGAACCTGGAAAGACTCCATGGGAGGGCCTGCCTTGGGAGAAGAGGGCCCTGGAGTCTGGGGCCCGGCATTCAGGTGGTTCCCCCGGTGTTTGCCGTGGACAGATCCTGGGCTGCACCTGTCAGTCCAACAGAGCCAAGGGACGAAGGCAGCAGTGAGTGAGCACAGGGAGCCTCCGCACCTCCCACAATGCTTCAGCCCCCAGCCAACCTCTTTTCCCTGCCCCCGGCTACAAACCTTGAAGGCCCTGGAGCTCCCCACTAAGACACTGCATGGCAGCTGGAATGAAAGGGCATTTGTTAGGCCCAGGACAGCAGACACCTTTCAGCCCCCACTTGAAGCCATCCCAGGACCAATGGCAATGCCCTCATCCCCAGTGCACGTCATCTCTCCTGGTACTCATGAAAGGCCAGGCTTGGGGGACAGGAAGGAGCAGCAGACCTGCCTTCCTGCTAGCTCACCTCATCCCCTCCACCATGCACAGGGGGATCCCTCCCCCCCAACTCTCTACCCCCTTTCCCACTCATGCCAATGGCCTGCCATTGTTTTCTCCTGGAAACAGCTAGGGAAGGGCACCAGGGGACTGGCTGCCAGGGACAAGTGGGCCACCCTGCCCTCCATACCTAGTTGGCTTTTGAGGTCCTCCACTTGCTTCTGCAGCACAAGGCACTGTCCCAACAGATACCAGAGGAAAAAAGTTGAAACCTTTCAGGTGTCCCCTAACCCAAAGCAGCCACCCTCCCTACCCAGGAGAGAACAAAGATCCCGCTGGTCTCCCTTGGGAAAAGGGGGAAGGAGGTGACAGGGACAAGCTAAGCTCCGCCGTGTACGGTGCTTTAAAGGTTCAAGTCTTACAGTACAGGCTGTTCCTAAAGTCTGGACACATAGACAAAACGAGGAAACAAAAGCACAGGAAGGTTGCTTCATCTGAGGTTACTTGGCTAGTAAGTATGTGAGACAGATCTGAAGTCTGGCTCCATCTGTTATCCCATGCAGTTGCCTCTCATACCAAGCTCCGTCTTGGAGAAAAGAAAGGTCTCCTACGTGCCTGTGTACAGGTTCCATCTCTCTCCCAGGGGGCTGGTGGGCTCCCTAGCCTTCGGCAAAGCTGTTACTAGGAGAAACCTGGGTCTAAAGAGAAGAACCCAGTGGCTGGGATGCCAGACTGCCCTTACCTGGGGGCATGTCTGTCCTGGAGAAGGCTGGGGCTTCCTGTCCTGCTTGGGGGGCTGCTCTTCTGCAACAGAAGGGGACAAAACCAGGTGGGAGCATGTCGGGCAAGACCAGGGCTGGTGGATCAGTGCTGCCCCCTGCTGGCACACAACACCAAGATGCTCAGGGCTCAGGACCTGCTTATCTTTAAGGGGCCTCAGAACGGTC
>NW_023494468.1:0-16835 GCF_011100635.1 Trichosurus vulpecula
AAAGGTTTTATATGCTCCTAATGGTATCCCATCTCTCTCTCTCCTGCTCTCTCTCTTCTGTTCTCTCTCGGTCTCTCTCTCTCTGTCTCTCTGTCTCTCTGTTTATTTGCTCTCTGCTCTCTTGTCTGTCTGTCTATCTCTGTCTCTCGTCTCGTCTCTCTGTCTGTCGTCTCTCCTCTGTTCTCATGCTCTGTCTCTGTTTCTCTGTCTCTCTGTCTCTGTCTGTTCTGTCTCGGTCTCTCTCCGGTCTCTGTTCTCTGTCGCTCTGTCTCTCTCTTGTCTGCGGTCTGTCTGTCTATGACTCGCATCTTCTGTCTCTGTCCTCTCTCTCTCTCTCTCTCTCTCTCTCTCTCTCTCTCTCTCTCTCTCCTTTTTTACCCCCCTCCCACATCAGACATCAGATGGATATAGACAAAGGTAAATCTAGACAAGCAACCTTGATACACCTGCTAGTTGGGTCTCTTTGTTTCCTCTCTAATAGAAAGTAGACTAAATTCTCCCTTTCATTTTTGCATGGAGATATGTGCCCTTTTACAATATCTGCCAAGAAGGACCATACTTTATGCACATGACCTCTACCTTCTGTTTGTGAAAAGAAACTAATTGTGGTATCTTCTTTTAGCATATATAGATGAAATCTATAAGCTCTGGGCTTCCCATACTGAGCAACTCTCTGCGGAATAGTAATATGCTTCAAGGTGGGGAGTCCGTTGTAAAAAATAAAAATCACAGAATTGGGAAATATATGTCCTTTAAACTCTTTCAGTTTACATGGGTTACCAATTTTCTTGTTCTTATCTTCTACTTCCATAAAACTACCAAATTTTGACAATCTTACTCTCTTATCCATCATATCTTATCCATGACAAAGGTCCTGTTCATCCACAGCACAGATGCCATTGACTGGGCACAATAGGGTCAAGGATTATCTCCTTCCCACCCTCATAATTCCTATGCCCCCCCAAAATGAGGTTGGGGTTTTAGTCTGGTCATTTTCATTTGTCTTTTTTCCAGTTCTTGGCATAGAATCTGGAGTCAGATTCAAGCTAAAGCAATCATGGCATTTCATTTGTTTTATTTTTTATATCTCTGCTCATTCTTGGTTTGTCTAGAAAGTTGATCAGCTAAAGATGTTGACTTTCACAACTACCTGAAAAGGACGGTTTCTCTGTGCCACTGAAAGTAATATAAGCCTGCAATTTAGGTCTTCTAATTGGAATAGTAGGTAGATTTTTTTTTAAAGAGTAGAAAGCCATAACTTATATAAAATGCCAAATTTAACTTTAGGCTATTCAGTAATTATTAGAGTGATACAAGTGAATTTCTGGGTTAAATAAATTATATAAGATTCAAAGTAATTTTTGGCTTCTTCATAACAAAAGCATGAAAATATATCAATCCAAGAGGTCTGGCACAAAGGCCTTCCCTGAAAGTATGTGATATTATTGACCATCACTCACTCCCATCCTTGAAACTTCTCATTTTGCTTCCATGACACAACTATATGCTAGTTTTCATCAGCATTTATGTTTAATAAACTTTCTCTTTGACTGTCTCTTCCTCTCCTCCTACTTCATAATTATATGTATTCGCCAAGATTCCTTCTTTAACCATTCTTACATACCCTGGGTGATTCCATTCATTCCCAGTGATTCATCTATTGCCTATATTTAAAATGTTCCCAAATCTCTTTTCTCAGTTCCATATTCTCTTATGCAGTCCATTCCCATATTTCTAACTGACTATTAAACAGGCCAATTTGGAACTCTTACTAGTACCTCAAAATTAAGATAACTGAAATAAAACTTTTAATCCCCTCTCCATCCTAAATAAATGATCTATACAATAAGTTCCTTGAGGGGCAAAAATGTTTTATACTTGTCTTTTTGTCCCTTTGGGCTTATTGTTGGCGGATTGAATTGACTCCACTATTTCCACTAAAATCACCGCTTTCTTACTAATACATCGTACTCAAAATCTCATTGAAATCTTTTATTCTTCTCTCTACATCTACCTATATTAATAATCATTGATTATTTGATTCTCAATTGTCTTGATTCTTACTTTGCAATGTATCTTCCGTTCCTCCTCCATTCACATAGGCCCTTAGTTTCCTTTCTCACACACTGAAATATCTTAATGTGATAACGATTACTCTGGCCTCTACTGCCTGAAGGCTAGATGTATTATATTTCACCTTTCCCTCTCTGTTATCCATTACCCTTAAGGGGGTTTAAGAGTGACTAGTTTCTTTGCCATTGGCTCCAGCTACTATCAATGGTGATCTCCAATTTTAAGGAGTCCCTACTTCCATTTAACCACTTAAAATCTGATTATTTTTATAAAGGAATATTTACTTCAAAAATATTTCAAGAACAGACATACATATGTCACCTGTTCCAATACCTGTGGCATCATAATCCCCTTTGTACCACTTTATTCTGTGAGGAGAGAAAAGGGATTAGTTTCACAGTTTAACTCAATTCCTATGCAGTATAGTCTCATGAAGTTCCCAGTCCAAAGTTCCAGTAATGCTCAAATTCTGAGCATCTGTGCTTCTTAGGGAATCCATGCTGTACTTCTTGCAATATCTAGCCTAAAGTCTTGCTTGCATGATTGCTTTAGCTTGAATCTGACTCCAGATTCTATGCCAAGAACTGGAAAAAAAGACAAATGAAAATGACCAGACTAAAACCCCAACCTCATTTTGGGGGGCCATAGGAATTATGAGGGTGGGAAGGAGGTAATCCTTGACCCTATTGTGCCCAGTTAATGGCATCTGTGCTGTGGATGAACAGGACCTTTGTCATGGACAAGATATGATGGATAAAATGATTATTTTATACACATAAAGTTTTCCATCTACCTGTCCAATGAAAAGTAGCTCTTTCTATCAATGTTGTGATAGAATGAAGAATATCTTCTCCCAGAAACTGTCCTCCACCATAGGGGCATGTACACAGCTCTGTTATACTAATTACTTCCAAACAATTTCAATAGAATTCTAAATGATTTTCCTAGTTTTTTATTCCATTGTATTCAGAATGATGAGATCCATTTTCCTACTTTTAACAAACTTTCCATGTTCAAAAACATTTTTCTATAAAATACTACTCTTAGTTAATGAAATAATGGCTAAATCTCTCAGCTGAGTATTCAAAGACTTTGGCCAATTGCACTCAGCTTACTTTTTGAGCTTCATCTCCCAGTACTCCCATATAAAAACTCTGTAATTAAGCCAAACAACTACTCACCTTTCCCAAAACACATTCTACCTTTCAATGCCATTCTGCTTTCTTGGAAAATGTTACCCTAAAAAACATCCAGTCATTTCTCCTTATTGAAATTTTGCCTACTGTTCCAACCTAAGTTCAAATCCTATTTGCCAAATTTGATCTTTCCTTCCTCTGAGTTCTTATAATTAAAAAGTTGATAATCATCATATCACTGATGCCTCTTACCCAATAATCAGTCAATAAATATTTATTAAACATGTACTGTGTTCCATATCTTCTATCCTCCAATTATATTGTACTCTCCTTAAGGACAAGGATGCATCTTATACATCTCTATATATCTATACATATGTAATATAGGGCATTGTAAATAGTAGGTATGTCATGTGGGCAGCTAGGTGGCACAGTGGACAGAGTGGCCAGGAAACAGGAAGACCTGAGTTCAACTTAGCCTCAGACACTTATTATCTGTGTGACCATGGTTGGCAGGTCACAACCCAGTTTGCTTCAGTTCCTCATCTGTAAAATGAGGTGGAGAAGAAAATGGCAAACCACTATGTTGTCTTTACCAAGAAAACTCTAAATGGACTCAAAAAGAGTTGTAAATGACTAAAGTGACTGAACAACAACAACAACACGGTTCACTGAACATAGTTATTACTTAATGCATAGTTTTTGGAATTAATGTTAAATGAAATTGAATTTTTTTTGATAATCTATTCAGGAAAAAAGATGCTAGTTCAGTCTTCCTTGAATAATTTCAAATTGGAAAACTTCCAATGATTTCTGAAAGTTTTCCTCAGTAAAAATTATTGCCTGGCTCATGATGACAGGTTAGGAAAAAAATAATTAACATTTGACAATTCTTTGAAGTTATTTCGGAGTATCAAATGTGACCGAAATAATTTATAACACATTTCCTAAGGTGAACTGATGACTAGATGTATGTAAGGTCACAGCATATACTCATTCAAAATATTCTATTCAATTCAAAACATTGATTGAGAGTGAATTAAGTGCTATTCAAGGACTACTTTATGATCTACTTGGTTAGCATCAAGCATTTTTTATGCCTTTATCCCATGCTTTAAAAGAAATGTTTGCTGTGTGACATCTCATATGTCTATATTGCATTACCAGATGTTCAAAGATTTTTGCCTTGTGAAACTTTCTACATGCACCTTTGCTTTGTCATATCAGACCAAGGATTATTTTTTTCTTCCTTTTCCTTAAATTATCCTTACAATTGTCTCAGTTTTCCATACTACTTTGGATTACATTCAAATATCCCACAACCAACATTGTGGAACACAATACAATAAAAAATAAAATAAAATAAAATAAAGTAGTTCTATCCCCTTTTTTGTTTCCATATTATATACTTGTGGCATATCACATAGAAAATAATGGTTGTTCTGTGTGAATCATTGAAATATTCTGTTATTCAAAGAAATTCACTGGCTCCCTATTATTTCCAGTGTAAAATACAAAATGCTACATTTTTCATTTATAGCCCTTCATAATTGGCTCTTGTCTGTCTTTCCAGATTTAGTTCATGTTACTTACCCAACATGGTTTACTCACCATGGTCCACTGTAATCATTTCATCTTCCAGGTTTGGGACCTCACACAAGTTGTTACACTACATGGCATGTTCTTATTCCTTATGTCTTGGAATTTATATCCCCTTCGGTACTCAGCACAGGCTGAGTTTCTACCTGAGGCCATTCCTGCTGCCTCCACTTGAAGTTATTAGTTCTCTCCTCTCCCTCAAAAATGACTTTTTATGTATTTTATATTTTCTTATCTATGTACATGCTCTATCTTCCCACTAGGATATAAACATCTTTAAATATTGTCTTATTTTTGTCTTTGTATGCCTACTGTCTAGCAAAATGTCTGCCAGGCATCAGGAGCTTAATAAATCTTTGGTGAATCAAATTGAATTACATATACATAAAAACTAAAGAATATTTTTGTTTCAAAAAATTCTCTTAAATTCACAATAAATGTCAACATAAGACTCAAGGAAAGGAATTGTTTCCCTATAAATAAGTAGCTAGTGTAGGTGAATAATTTGAAATGAAGAAATGCATACTATTATAAAATATTTGGGAAATTGTTCTAAATTACTTCTAATAAGAAAATGCGACATAATACAACTCTATGATTTCACCTCATACAAAAAAAAAAAAAGCAAAGATCAAGAGGTAGAAATAGGAGTGCCAATAGGAAAACTGGAAAATTAATATTATGTTGATGGTAATGTAAGTTAATCCAAGTATGCTTATTTAAAATAATATTATTTTTTCCTGTGGCCTTAATAATCATTAACAAACATGAATATCTCTGTATTAAAATTACAAAAGACTTATATGGAACTGTGTGTTTCTCTTCTGTATAGTTTATTTTTAAGAGGCACACACATAAATATATGTGTAACAGGGTAGCAGCAAAGACTTCCATGGTCATGATCAAGCTGAGGGAGTGGAGGAAGTACTCAACCAAGATTTCCATACATTCCCTCCCCCAAACAACTTTAAAAGTTTGACTGAAATTGAATTCTGAAATGACAGGGCCAACAAAAGCTAGGGTGTCCAAGAGAATTTAGGAGGTAAAAGGAGAGAGCTATGAAATGGTGGTGGTGGGGGATGTTGTGGCCCAAAACTCACATGTATGAAGCACTAGTAGTAGGAGTATGTGGTGGCAACAGAAGCAGCAGGAGACAGTAAAGAGACCTAGAAACTGGTCAAAAGGAGATAACATGGTGCTAGCACTAGACACAAGAAGAAAATGTAAAGTATCTCATCAGAAAGACAATTGACCTAGAAAATAGGTGGAAGAGAGATATTAAAATTATGGGACTGCCTGAAAGCCATGATAAAAGATATAGCCTAGGTATCACATTTCAATAAATTGTCAAGGAAAACTGCCCTGATATCATAGAATCAGGAGGTAAAATAGAAATTGAAAAAGTCCACTGGTCAACACCTAAAAGAGATTTCAAAATTAAAACTCTTAAGAATATTATAGCCAAATTTTGTAGCCCCCAGGTAAAAGTCAAAATAATTCAAGCAGGTAGAAAAAATCATTCTAATATCATGGAGCCAAATTTGGAATTACATAAAATTTAGTAGCTACCATATTAAAGGAGCTGAGGGCTTGTAATATGATATGCCAGAAGAAAAAAAGAGCTAGCATTTCAACCAAGAATAACTTACCCAGCAAAACTGAGCATAATCCTTTGGGGAGGGAAAATATATCTAAAGAAATAAAAGACTTTCAAGCATTCCTTATGAAAAGACCAGAGCTGAAGAAAACTTGCCTTTCAAATACAAGACCCAAGAGGAACATAAAAAGGTAAACATGAAAGAGAAATCATAAGGTTCTCAATAAGGTTAAACTATTAATATTTCTATATGGCAAAATGGTAATGTAACTACTAAAAACATAATCAGGGGTTTTAGAAGAATTCTGTATAGACAAAAGCTTCAGGAGGGAGTTGATTATGTTGGGTGATGTTAAAAAAAAAACAGACAATTGAGAAAAAGGGCTGCCCTAGAAGAAGAGAGAATGGAGAGGAAGAAGGGGAGAAATTATTACATATAAAAGAAGCATACAAGGAAGATCTTTTAAAATGAAGGGGAGATTAGTTTTGGGGATAGTGTGAAATGCTTCCATTCATCTGAATTTGTTAAAAATGATAAAATATAAAATTATAAATATGCATGTACATGTTATAAATATAATATGCACACATATGATATATACATATATAGTCACACACATTATATATATATGTGTGTATATATATATATATGTATATATATATATATAATATGTGTGTGTATGTGTGTGTGTGTATTGAGAGAGAGAGAGGAATAAACAGAAGAAAACTGAAGCTTACTTTTTCACTTTATTCATTTTTCTTGTTTTTATTTGCATGTCTTTTCTTTTGAAATATGGCTGATAGGGGAATTTTTGTATTCCTTCACATGTATAATCAATATCACATTACTTGCCTTCTCAATGGGTAGGGGAAAGTTGGGACTGATGGAGAAAATTTTGAGCTCAAATTTTCAGAAAAATAAATGTTAAAAATTTCATATGTAATTGGGAAACATATGCATACATATGTAGTAACAAAACCTCTATTTGTGAAGGTATTTTATTGTTTTCACTGTAAGTTTTGTACTTTTGTATTTTTGTATATTTCTGTGCTTTTTTGTTTCCTGAGAATTAAAAAGAAGTTTTAATGGGTTTGCATCTATGTGTATTTATTAGTATTTACTAACTTACCTAAGCAGAAATCCTCTCTCTGAGAAATATGTGCAATCCTACTGAATAAATGTATACATTAGGAATTATATAAAAACAAGTTTGAATTATGCATGAAAAAATCAATAAACTCCCTTGACCCAGAAATTCCAATAGAAGACACATGCCCTCAGGTCCTCAAAACCAGAAAGAATTTATCCATAGATGTCAAAATATTTAGAGAATCATATTCTGGGGTAGCCATACAATGGCAACAAAGTAAATGTCCATTGATCTCAGAGTACCTCAACCAATTACAGTAAATGTACACAATGGAGTATTATTATACCATAAATCATGACAAATAAATTTGTAGAGTCAGTGAAACCTGTAACAAAATTTGTATGAACTGATTCACGCTGAAGTAGAACTAGGAAAACAAACACAATCACTACAGTAACATAGATGAATAGAACATGAAAAGGAAGACAAATACAATTAGTATTAGTATCCTGATTATTGCAATGTTGAATCTTGCTATTTGGAAATTTCCATTTAGCTGAAATCAATTAGTATATTTCATCTAATGATAAATTTAGATCATCCAAATTTAAATTCCTATAGCCACTTCACTGGAATCATTATTTATTTATTTATTTCCATTATTTATACTAATCGATATCTACTTATAATTTTAGTGACAAATATTTTTCTCAGAGAAAATATTGGGAAATGTACCTTCCTCATTTTGTTGGACATTTGGGGGATTGTGGGTATGGAATATGGCATACAGTGTTAGATGTAGTTCCATTATAGGATCACAAATTTAGAGTTGGAAGGGACTTTAGAAACCCTCTGTTTTAGAATGTGTAATCTCAAGCCCTGAGGGAACTTGATCCAGGTCACTCAATTTTAAGTAAAGTAGGCAGTATTTGAACTCTAGTCTTCTCATTATAAATTAAGTGTGCTTTTTACCACTATTCATTCTTACATGTAAATTAGTGTACATCTTTGTTGTTTCCTTTTGAAAGTTTCAGAAAATAAAATATTATAGTTAATCTTGTGCACATTTGCTTTGTGAAGATTGTTTAGTCATGAACTGATTTATAATATATAGCCATGAGCAATAGGGGCACACCAAATGTGTGACAAAGGTTTCTTGGGTTATTCTACAAGTTGTTCTAAGATGGGATATACCTATGGGTTTTCCAGCAAGTACCAACATGGGCCAATCTTGTACTTTCCCTTGTACTGAAGTGGAAATTTTTATCAGGTTAGGGAAGTAGTCTTTTCAATTTTATGGACTGAAAAGAGCAAAGCATGACTCGAATAATGAAGGAATAGTACATTATACCAAAATAAATGTTTGGCACATGGAGCAAAAAGATCTAATTATTAACACCGAGTTTTGTGAGCATGGACAATTCAACTTCTGTAATCCTCATTTTCCTCATTTTAAAAATAGGATTATATTACTTGTATCTATGTCATAAAATCTGTGTTATTTCAAATATTATAATGTAGGTAAAACCCTGTGTAAAACATGAGAGCTTGAAAGTGAGGAGTCAGGGGAAGCCAATATAGTGGAGTAAAGGCAGGGACTCACCTGAGCTCTCCCCCAAACCCCTCCAAATACTTTTAAAAATGGCTCTAAACAAATTCTAGAGCAGCAGAACCCACAAAGAGACTAAGTGAAACAAATTTCCAGCCCAATGTTGCACCAGGGTGAGAGAGGACCACACTCTACTTCATGCCACACCAGCACAGACCCAGCCCCAGCAAACTGAGAGCAGGACATGGGGCAACTGAATCACTGGCAGCAGTGGCAATTTCCAGACCTCTCAGCCCACAGATGCCAAAGACAATTTACAAGGTTGGCAGGAGACATCTGTCACAGGTAGGTGAGAATGGAGTGCAGGCCACCATAGGCCATATCAGCATAGCCCCAGCCACAGCAAACCAGGAGCAGGCCTTGGGAGCCATGGAATTTTCACCAGCAGCAGTAGTGGCAGTGGCAGTGGGAGCAGTACTGACTACTTCAGAAGCTCTCAGCCCACAGATAGTAAGGGGGTTGAACAACTGGTCAGATGGAGATGAGAGAGTTCTTTCTGCTAGCACTGGGGCAAGACTGTTGCTTTGTCAATGCTTGGATGCAGGTCACAGTTCTGGGTAGCAGCAGTCCCAGCATGAGGAGGAACCCTAGCACAACAGATCAGGTAGCCAACAGTGGAGGGGGGACCCTCCTCACAATTCCATGGAAGGAAGGAGTGATTGTGGTAACTCACAAGAATGGAGCACAGGCCAGGAGAGGAGTAAACACTTCTCCTTAGATCTTACAATCATGGAAGAACTGAAAACATACAGGTCCCTAGAAATATCTCTGAAAACAGCTACACAAAACATCTAAAGCTTGGGACAGTGAACCCTCCATGCTGGAAGCAGAGCAGTACTTTAAAAATAAAGTTTAAAAGGTCAAGTAATAGGCTAAGAAAATGAGCAAATAGAGAAAAAAAACTGAATATAGAAAATTCCTCTGATGACAAGGAAGATCAAAACACACACTCAGAAAAAAATAAAGTCAAAGCTTCTACATCCAAATCCTCCCAAAAAATAGGAATTGGCCTCAGGCCACGGAAGAGCTCAAAATGTATTTTGAAAATCAAGTAAAAGTAAAAGAGGAAAAAATGGGAAAAGAAAAGATTATGATGCAAGAAAATCATGAAAAACCAATCGACAGCTTGGTAAAGAAGACACACAAAAAATACTGAAGAAAATAATATTTAAGCAAGTTTCTACAACAAAGTCCTAATTTCTCAAACAGAGACAACTGAGTCAAATTTATAAAACTGAGAGCCATCTCCCAATTGATAAGTGACCAAAGTTTTTCTTGAGATATTTTTTCTTGTCTATGTTTTCTTTCACAACATAATGATTATGGAAGTGTTTTGCACGGATATACATGCATAACCTATATCTAATTGCTTGCTTTCCCAATGGGGTGTGAGGGGAGGAAAGGAGAGAATTTGGAAGTCAAACTTCTAAAAATAAATGGTAAAAAATTATTTTCACATATGACTGGGGGAAATAAAATACTAAATTAAAAAAAATCAGAGATTTTCTACAGTGGACTTCTGTCTCAGTTGTAAAAGTATATGATAATTTTCCTTTTTCTCCTAATCTTGAACATGGAATGTTTGCTTATAACAAATCCCATCAGTTGTATTCCAGATACTCTTCTTTTTCTCCCTTGGTTGATTTACTATTTTTCTACATCTCTCTCTCTTTTGAAATGCTTTACTTATCTACCTTCAGTTGTTGTAGAATGCTGTTGATTATTTGTGTATTCTAAATTTCCCTGAATCAGTAAAAAAAAAGCCCTATGTATAAATTAGGAAGCTGAAATCAGAGGAAGTGATATTCCTTTGCAAGCTAATAACTTTCCTATACTTTTAGTTTGGCCTCTTATCTTTGACCAACCATCATTGGACTCCCAATTATGGGTCAACACTCTCAGTACAGTAGAGATCCTCAATGGAAGTAAAACTTAAGCCCAGATATTAGAAATAGGGTAGCAAATATCAACAGCACCAAGGCTGTGTTTTATTAACTACCTTAAAAATAACTTCATGTGTTCCATTAACTATTTTTTTATAATTTTGTTCATCCTATCATGAAAGAAAGGATGATATCTTTACCAGGTTAAGGTTAAATAACCCAAATCATGGGACCTGAAAGAATATAGGGTGTGTAAGGCAGAGAAACATTCACTACCTAAATGACCTAAGATTTTCCAATATGCAATTTGGTTCCATTAAATGTTTATCAGACATAGGACTTGATCAGCTAGTGAGGGAATTCCCACACCCACAATCAATGTCTAAGTCAAGTAGTTATAAATCAAGTAGTTTTAAATCAAGATGTACAAAGGGAGTCAATATATAGTACTATAAGGCCTATGAAGATTTTCAGTAATGTTGCCTCCATTTAAATTTTGTGGTATTTCCTTTTTTGGTTTGATATAAAAATGTTACCTGACATACCTTATAAAGACTGCAAACATCTCAATCCTGAGTCTCTGTATCAGGTAATTCAATTTATATTTATGTATTCAGTTTTAAAGTACTGAATGTACAACTTAAAATGTTGATAATGTATTTAAAATATTGATGGCAATGGAATTCAAAATATAACAATGACATTCTAAATCGTCATGCTTTGCTGATTCCTAGGCATGTATGTATAAGGTATCTGCTTTTGAGAGTCATCACTGTAACTCTATTACAGTCATTCATTAATTCATTTCACAAATATTTATACATTATTAACATATAATAAACCATTCTAAGCTATAGTAGAGTCATAAAGATTGAAGTCTATAATTTGGAGTGGGGTTGAGGTTATGGAGCCTGATACAATGCATGCATAAGTAACCATAATATGAAATAGAATGTGATGAATTCATCAAAACAGTACAAAGTGCTATTGAAAAATCAAAGGAATAAAGTTAGTGGATTTGGAACTAGTGGGTATTTAGAGGAATAAGATAGGCATGGTTGATTGGGAATATCCAGTCCTTTTAGGATCATAGAAATATAAATCTCAAACTCAGAAAGGGGTTTAGAGGACATCTATTCTAACCCCTTGACTACTGTTCAAATTTACTACAAAATACTTGACAAGTTAACCCTGATTCTATTTTAATAACTCCAGGAATAAGAAACTTAGTGTGTTGTGAGTTCTATTGTTGATCATTCTAAAATATTTTATAGGGTTCTCATTTATACCGAGCTGCCTCCTTATGACTTAAAATTATCAGTCCTAATTCCAATTTCTGTAATTACTGAGAATAACCTAAATTTGTCTTCCTTATGATACTCCTTTAAAATATTTGAAAACAACAATTATGTTTTTTTTTATTTTTCTCTTCCTTTTTTCCATATGCACATGCATGTTTGGGCATGGCTTTGAGATGTAGAATTAGTCATCACTCAGGATGGTGTCATTTTTATCATGGTATCTATCACTTTAACTGCTGAACTAGAATCATATCCTGAATGGAAGAGTATAGACTGGCATAAGACAGATTAAAGGTCAATGGGAAGAGACAGATTATGGTCCTGAATTGTGAAAAATATTGGGGTAAGCCCACATTGAAATATGACTAAGCAAAGCTCAATAACTTGAATTGCATGTCAATGGGAATCACTGTTTGGGATAGAGAGCGATAAAATGTGCCAAATTTTAGAGGTGCTTCAGAGGAAGAACGTACAGAAAAGCCTTGGTCTTCTCAAGTCATCATTTTGGAAAAGTCTCCCAGAATGTTTTACAGAGTAGTGTAACCTTAAATTTGACTTTGTGCCCTAGCTAAATAGACAAACACAGTCAAAGATGCAAATCTTGCTTAAAAAGAGAGTAAAGTCTTTAAGCAGATACAAGAAAATTGTTTTTTGAATCTAATAAGGCTTAAGTATATGGTTTCAAAGGAGTCCCATAAAGTACACTGCCAGGAAGCCATCATTCCATTCATTCATTCAATCAACATTTATTAAGAAACTTCAATGTTTAGAACACTTTGTAAGACGTCAGTGAAAAACTTCAAATAACAGAAGGTCCTTACCCTCATGGAACTTATAAATTAGAGAAAAGAGAGAGAAAAATTGAGAGTTCATTGTGTGAAATCGTATACTCAGAGTGAGACACAGTAAGATTTCTATCACAAACCACATTTCTTAAGTAGATTGAGAACTAGTTAGAAAAGAGTTTTGAAAGATTTGAGTCTTTTGACTAGAAACCCATGGAGCATTGCTTGATATATAGAAAATAACTTAGTTGAAAATAATTTTCAATTGAAAGTTGCAAGTTGGCATTAAAGCTGCAAGCTTTCAAGGTAATCTCTCTGATGTTACAACATAATGTTGTAGAGAAATTCCACATAGTATCTGCAGTGTCCCATGTGTCACCACATACAAAGTCTCAGAGTCAGAGGAACTTAGGGTTGGATCTAGTATAGCTTTTAACTTTACAAGAACTCCCTGTAGTCTATATTTGAAAGGAAAACCCACTGCCAATCAAGGTAGACCATTCTATGTTAGGATAGCTTTAATGGTTCTAAAGTTGTTTGTTATATCAAGCCTAAATTTGTCTTGCTGCATATTCCAAATGTTTCTCCTATTTCTGGTATCTGAGCCCAAACAAAACAAACTAAATTCCTCTTCCCTGAGAGTCTTTGAAGTATACCGGAATACAGTTATCCTGACACAAGTGTTTATATTTTTTTCCATTTTCAGGTTAAACTTTTCCCAAAACTTCAGCATATCTATATCTACATCTAGCTATGCCTATACCTGTATCTATATCTGAATGATTTTAAAAATTAAGTGATACTGTGTAACAAATACTTTATGATATATCCCCAAAATCTTTTCTAAGGGGTTAACAATATTATTTTAATCCAACACACAAATATAACTCACATAGTTCAGGAGGAAAAGCCAGCAACCTGAGCTGCAGAGCAAATACAAACAAATTACCAACATATATATAAACAGACCAAATCACAATTCATAGTTACCAGGAAAGCATCAATATCTAGGTTTGCAAGCCAGAGGCTCTTAAAATAGCTACCCAGAGTCCCGGAGCACTCTTCCAGTGACTGAGAGCCCTAAAAGTCAAAGGCCAACATTGGATTTTATATACCAGTGTCAGGGCCGAAAGGATTCACATCTAATCAGCAAAAGGGTGTGGGCATAGGGTTTAGTACCTAGTTAGCAAAAGGGTGTGGGCCTGGGGCTTTGCACGTAGTAAGGCTTAATCAAAGGCATTTGATTATTTAGCATTTCTTTTTAATTTTAATCATTATATATTTATTTATTTTTTTAGTTTTCAGAATTAATATTCACAAGAGTTTGAATTACAAATTTTCTCCCCACTTCTACCCTCTTCCCCACTCCAAAATGGCATATATTCTGATTGCCCCATCTGCCAGTCAACCCTCCCTTCTGTCACCCCACTCCCCACCCCATTCCCTTTCCCCTTATTTCTTGTAGGGCAAGATAGATTTTTATGGCCCATTGCCTGTATATCATATTTCCTAGTTGCATGCAAAAACTGTTTTTGAACATCTGCTTCTAAAATTTTGAGTTCCAAATTCTCTCCCCTCTTCCCTCCCCACCTACCTTCCCTAAGAAGGCAAGCAATTCAACATAGGCCGCATTTGTATCATTATGCAAAGCCCTTCCACAATACTTGTGTTGTGAAAGACTAAATATATTTTCTCCTTCTTATCCTATCTCCCTTTACCCAATTTTTCCCCTTGAGTCTGTCCCTTTTCAAAAGTGTTTGCTTTTGATTAACTCCTACCCCTATCAGCCCTCCCTTATATCGTCCCCCCTTTTTTATCTCCTACCTCTTTCTTTCCTGTGGGTTAAGATACCCAATTGAGTGTGTATGTTATTCCCTCCTCCAGTCAGATTCGATGAAAGCAATATTCACTCAATCCCCCTCACCTGCCCACTCTTCCCTCCCAACAAAACTGCTTCTTCTTGCCACTTTTACGTGACATAATTTACCCCATTCTATCTCGCCATTGCTCCGTCTCTCAATATATTCCTATCTCATCCCTTAATTTGATTTTATTTTTTTAGATATCATCCCTTCATATTCAACACACTGTGTGCCCTCTGTTTACATGTGTGTATATATATATATATACATATATATGTGTGTATATATATATATATTCCTTTCAGCTGCCCTAATACTGTATTATACACATCATCTTTCCATGTAGGAATGTAAACAAAACAGTTCAACTTTTGTAAGTCCCTTATGATTTCTCTTTCTTCACTACCTTTTCATGCTTCTCTTGATTCTTGTGTTTGAAAGTCAAATTTTCTATTCAGCTCTGGTCTTTTCACTGAGAAAGCTTGAAAGTCCTCTATTTTATTGAAAATCCATATTTTGCCTTGGAGCATGATCCTCAGTTTTGCTGGGGAGGTGATTCTTGGTTTTAATCCTAGCTCCATTGACCTCCAGAATATCATATTCCAAGCCCTTCGATCCCTTAATGTAGAAGCTGCTATATCTTGTGTTATCTTGATTGTGTTTCCACAATACTCAAATGGTTTCTTTCTGACTGCTTGCAGTATCTTGATCCTTGATCTTCTCCTTGATCTGGAAGCTCTGGAATTTGGCAACAATATTCCTAGGAGTTTTCTTTTGGAGATCTTCTTCAGGAGGCAATCTGTGGATTCTTTCAATTTCAATTTTACCCTCTGGTTCTAGAATATCAGGACAGTTGTCCTTGATAATTTCTTGAAAGATGATATCTAGGCTCTTTTTTTGATCATGGCTTTCAGGTATTCTAATAATTTTTTAGTTATCTCTCCTGGATCAGTGGTTTTTCCAATGAGATATTTCACATTGTCTTCCATTTTTTCATTCCTTTGGTTCTGTTTTATAATATCTTGATTTCTCACAAAGTCACTAGCTTCCACTTGCTCCAGTCTAATTTTTATGGTAGTATTTTTTTCAGTGGTTTTTTTGGACCTCCTTTTCCATTTGGCTAATTCTACCTTTCAAGGCATTCTTCTCCTCCTTGGCTTTTTGGAGCTCTTTTGCCATTTTAGTTAGTCTATTTTTAAGGTGTTATTTTCTTCAGTATTTTTTGGGTCTCCTTTAGCAAGTCATTGACTTGTTTTTTGTGGTTTTCTCACATAACTCTCATTTCTCTTCCCAATTTTTCCTATACATTTGTCTAACTTGCTTTTCCAAATCCTTTTTGAGCTCTTCCATGGCCTGGGACCAGTTCATGTTGTTCTTGGAGGCTTTTGATGTAGGCTCTTTGACTTTGTTGACTTCTTCTGGCTGTATGTTTTGGTCTTTTTTTTGTCGCCAAGGAAGGATTCCAAAGTTTGAGTCTGAATCTGAGTCAGTTTTCGCTGCCTGACCATGTTCCCAGTCAACTACTTAACGCTTGAGTTTTTAGTCAGGGGTATAACTGCTTGTAGAGTAGATAGTTCTTTGCCCCATGCTTGAGGAGTTGTGCTATTGTTTTCAGAGCTATTTCTACACAGCAAGCTCTGCCACAACAGTGCTCCTCCTCCCCCAAGAACTGCCAACCTGGACCGCAGCTCAGATCTTAAGCAGGCTCTGCCCTTCTTCTCTGATCCACCACTTAATTCCTCCCACCAGGTGGGCCTGGGGCTGGAAGCAACTGCAGCTCTATTTCTGTCCTCAGAGCTGCAACACCTCTGCTGCCTCCAGGGCAGTGGTCGAACTGGGAACTCCTTTCACTCCGTCCCTGCCTTTTTTTTTCCCACTAACCTTCTCTGTTGTCTTTTG
>NW_023494469.1:0-16832 GCF_011100635.1 Trichosurus vulpecula
TTACAAATTTCTCCCCATTTCTACCCTCCCCCCCACTCCAAGATGGCATATATTCTGGTTGCCCTGTTCCCCAGTCAGCCCTCCCCTCTATCACCCCCCTCCCTCTCATCCCCTTTTCCCCTTCCTTTCTTGTAGGGCAAGATAAATTTCTACGCCCCATTGCCTGTGTATCTTATTTTTTAGTTGCATACAAAAACTTTACATCTGATTTTAAACCTTTGAGTCCCAAATTCTCTCCCCTCTTCCCTTCCCACCCACCCTCCCTAAGAAGTCGAGCAATTCAACCCAGGCCACATGTGTATCATTATGTATAACCCTTCCACAATACTCATGTTGTGAAAGACTAACTACATTTTGCTCCTTCCCAACCCATCCCGCTTTATTGAATTTTCTCCCTTGACCCTGTCCCCTTTCCAAGTGTTTGTTTTTGATTACCTCCACCCCCATCTGCCCTCCCCTCCATCATCCCCCCCTTTATTTTTTTTTATCTTCCTCCCTCTTCTTTCCTGTGGGGTAAGATACACAACTGAGTATGTATGGTATTCCCTCCTCAGGCCAAATCTGATGAGCGCAAGGTTCACTCATTCCCCCCTCACCTGCCCTCTCCCCTCCTCCCACAGAACTGCTTCCTCTTGCCACCTTTATGTGAGATAATCCACCCCATTCTATCTCTCCGTATCTCCCTCTCTCAGTATGTTGCTCTCTCATCCCTTAATTTGATTTTATTTCTTTTAGATATCTTCCCTTCATCTTCAACTCACCCTGTGTCACACATATATATACACATAAATATATACGTACATACACATTCACTTATATATATACATAAACATATATATATATTTATCTATATACATATACATATATATATATATATATGCATATTCCCTTCAGCTACCCTAATACTGAGGTCTCATGAATCATACATGTCCTCTTTCCATGTAGGAATGTAAACAAAACAGTTCAACTTTAGTAAGTCCCTTGAATTTTCTGTTTCTTGATTACCTTTTCATGCTTCTCTTGATTCTTATGTTTGAAAGTCAAATTTTCTATTCAGTTCTGGTCTTTTCATTGAGAAAGCGTGAAAGTCCTCTATTTTATTGAAAATCCATATTTTGCCTTGGAGCATGATACTCAGTTTTGCTGGGTAGGTGATTCGAGGTTTTAATCCTAGCTCCATTGACCTCCGGAATATCGCATTCCAAGCCCTTCGATCTCCTAATGTAGAAGCTGCCAGATCCTGGGTTATTCTGATTGGGTTTCCACAATACTCAAATTGTTTCTTTCTGGCTGCTTGCAGTATTTTCTTCTTGATCTGGGAGTTCTGGAATTTGGCAACAATATTCCTAGGAGATTTCTTTTTGGGATCTATTTGAGGAGGCGATCGATGGATTCTTTCAATTTCTATTTTGCCCCGTGGCTCTACAATATCAGGGCAGTTCTCCTTCATAATTTCTTGAAAGATGATATCTAGGCTCTTTTTTTGATCATGGCTTTCAGGTAGTCCAATTATTTTTAAATTATCTCTCCTGGATCTATTTTCCAGGTCAGTGTCTTTTCCAAGGAGATATTTCACATTGTCTTCCATTTTTTCATTCCTTTGGTTCTGTTTTATAATATCCTGATTTCTCATAAAGTCACTAGCTTCCACTTGCTCCAATCTAATTTTTAAAGTAGTATTTTCTTCAGTGGTCTTTTGGACCTCCTTTTCCATTTGGGTAATTCTGCCTTTCAAGGCATTCTTCTCCTCATTGGCTTTTTGGAGCTCTTTTGCCATTTGAGTTAGTCTATTTTTTAAGGTGTTGTTTTCTTCAGTGTATTTTTCAGTGTTTTTTTGGGTCTCCTTTAGCAAGTCATTGACTTGTTTTTCATGGTTTTCTCGCATCCTTCTCATTTCTCTTCCCAATTTTTCCTCTACTTCTCTAACTTGCTTTTCCAAATCCTTTTTGAGCTCTTCCATGGCCTGGGACCAGTTCATGTTTTTCTTGGAGGTTTCTGTTGTAGGCTCTTTGACTTTATTAATTTCTTCTGTCTGTATGTTTTGGTCTTCTTTGTCAGCAAAGAAAGAATGCAGAGTCTGAGACTGAATCTCGGTGCGTTTTCACTGCCTGGCCATAATCCCAGCCAACTAACTTGACCTTTGAGTTTTTCAGTGGAGTATGACTGCTTGTAGACTACAGAGTTCTATGTTTCACGTTTTGGGGGGAGGTGCCAGCTCTGCCACACCAGCACTGCTCCTTCCCCAAGAACCCCCAACCCGAACTGGGCTCAGATCTTCGGCAGGCTGTGCACCCCTGCTCTGATCCGCCACTTAATTCCTCCCACCAGGTGGGCCTGGAGCCGGAAGCAGCAGCAGCTGTAGCTGCCCCACCTCCGCTGCCCCCGGGGCTGGAAGCCGAACCGTGAACTCCTTCCACTCCCACAGCTTTTCCCATTAACCTTCTCAGTAGTCTTTGGTGTTTGTGGGTTAAGAAGTCTCATAACTGCCGCAGCTCACTGAATCAGGGCGCTAGGGCATGCTCTGCCCGGTTGCTGGTCTGGTTGGTCCACGCCGCTCAGGCTGGGCTCTGCTCCACTCAGTTCCCAGCTCCCAGCTCCCAGCTCCGTGCGGGATAGACCTCACCTAGAGACCATCCAGGCTGTCCTGGGCTGGAGCCGTCAGTGGCTTTTCTAATGAGATATTTCACATTGTCTTCCACTTTTTCATTCCTTTGGTTCTGTTTTATAATATCTTGGTTTCTCATAAATTCACGAGCTTCCACTTGCTCCAATCTAATTTTTAAGGTAGTATTTTCTTCAGTGGTCTTTTGGACCTCCTTTTCCATTTGGGTAATTCTGCCTTTCAAGGCATTCTTCTCCTCATTGGCTTTTTGGAGCTCTTTTGCCATTTGAGTTAGTCTATTTTTTAAGGTGTTGTTTTCTTCAGTATTTTTTTCAGTATTTTTTTGGGTCTCCTTTAGCAAGTCATTGACTTGTTTTTCATGGTTTTCTTGCATCATTCTCATTTCTCTTCCCATTTTTTCCTCTACTTCTCTAACTTTCTTTTCCAAATCCTTTTTGAGCTCTTCCATGGCCTGAGACCAGTTCATGTTTTTCTTGGAGGCTTTTGTTGTAGCTTCTTTGACTTTGTTGACTTCTTCTGTCTGTATGTTTTGGTCTTCTTTGTCACCAAAGAAAGATTCCAAAGTCTTAGACTGAATCTGAGTGTGTTTTCACTGCCTGGCCATGTTCCCAGCCAACTTACTTGACCCTTGAGTTTTTCAGCGGGGTATGACTGCTTGTAGAGTAAAGAGTACTTTGTTCCAAGCTTGAGGGGATGTGCTGTTGTTTTCAGAGCTATTACAGCCAGCTCTGCCACACCAGCACTCCTCCTTCCCCAAGAACCCCCAACCTGGACTGGACTCAGATCTTCAGCAGGCTCTGCACTCCTGCTCTGTTCAGCCACTTAATTCCTCCCACCTATTTTTAGTTTTCAACATTGATTTCCACAAGATTTTGAGTTACAAATTTTCTCCCAATTTCTACCCTCCCCCCACTCCATTATGGCATATATTATGATTACCCCTTTCCCTAGTCTGCCCTCCCTTATGTCACCCCACTCTCCCCATCCCCTTTCCCCTTACTTTCTTGTAGGGCAAGATAGATTTCTATACCCCATTGCCTGTGTACCCTATTTCCCAGTTGCATGTAAAAAACAACTTTTTCTTTTGAGCATTTGTTTTTAGAACATTGAGTTCCAAATTCTTTCACTTCTTCCCTCCTCACCCACCCTCCTTGAGAAGGCAATCAATTCAACACAGGCCACACATGTACCATTATGCAAAACACTTCCATAATAGTCATGTTGTGAAAGACTAACTATATTTCCCTCCATCCTATCCTGTCTCCCTTTATTCTATTTTCTCCCTTGACCCTGTTCCTTTTTAAAAGTGTTTGCTTTTGGTCACCTCCTCTCCCAATCTGCCCCCCTCTTCTATCATCCCCCCTCTCTTATTCCCTTCCCCCTACTTTCCTGTGGGGTAAGATACCCAATTGAGTGTGTATGTTATTCCCTCCTCAAGTCAAATCCAATGAGAGCAAGATTCACTGATTCCCTTTCACCTGCCCCCCTCTTCCCTTCCAACAGAACTGCTTTTTCTTGCCGCTTTTATGTGAGATAATTTACCTCATTCTATCTCTCTCTTTCTCTTCCCAATGTATTTCTCTCTCATCCCTTGATTTTATTTGAATTTTTTAGATATCATACCTTCATATTGAACTCACCCTATGCCCTCTGTCTATATATATATGTATATTCCCTTCAACTGCCCTAATACTGAGAAAGGTCTCATGACTTACACACATCATCTTTCCATGTAGGAATATAAACAAAATGGTTCAACTTTAGTAAGTCACTTATGATTTCTCTTTCTTGTTTACCTTTTCATGTTTCTCTTGATTCTTGTGTTTGAAAGCCAAACTTTCTGTTCAGCTCTGGTCTTTTCACTGAGAAAGCTTGGAAGTCCTCTATTTTATTGAAAGTCCGTATTTTGCCTTGGAGTATTATACTCAGTTTTGCTGGGTAGGTGATTCTTGGTTTTGATCCTAGCTCCTTTGACCTGTAGAATATCATATTCCAAACCCTTTGATCCCTTAATGTAGAAGCTGCTAGATGTTGTGTTATCCTGATTGTGTTTCCACAATACTCGAATTGTTTCTTTCTAACTGCTTGCAGTATTTTCTCCTTGACCTGGGAACTCTAGAATTTGGCTACAATATTCCTAGGAGTTTTCTTTTTGGGATCTTTTTCAAGAGGTGATTAGTATATACTTCCAATTTCTATTTTTCCCTCTGGCTCTAGAATATCAGGGCAGTTTTCCTTGATAATTTCTTGAAAGATGATATCTAGGGTCTTTTTTTGATCATGGCTTTCAGGTAGTCCAGTGATTTTTAAATTATCTCTCCTGGATCTATTCTCCAGGTCAGTGGTTTTTCCAATGAGATATTTTACCTCATCTTCCATTTTTTCATTCTTTTGGTTCTGTTTTATAGTATCTTGGTTTCTCATAAAGTCATGAGCTTCCACTTGCTCCAATCTAATTTTTAAGGTATTATTTTCTTCAGTGGTCTTTTGGACCTCCTTTTCCATTTGGCTAATTCTGCCTTTTAAGGCATTCTTTTCCTCATTGGCTTTTTGGAGCTCTCTTGCCATTTTTTGTTAGTCTATTTTTAAGGTGTTGCTTTCTTCAGTATTTTTTTGGGTGTCCCTTAGCAAGTCCTTGACTTGTTTTTCATGGTTTTCTTGCATCATTCTCATTTCTCTTCCCAATTTTTCCTCTACTTCTCTTACTTACTTTTCCAAATCTTTTTTGAGCTCTTCCATAGCGTGAGGCCAATTCATATTTTTCTTGGAGGCTTTTGATGTAGGTTCTTTGACTTTGTTGACTTCTTCTAGCTGTATGTTTTGATCTTTTTTGTCACCAAAAAAGATTCTATAGTCTGAGTCCTTTTATGCTGCCTGCTCATGTTCCCAGCCAACTAATTGACCCTTGAGCTTTTTGTCAGGGTATGACTGCCTTTAGAGTAGTGAGTGCTTTGTCCAAAGCTTCAGGGGTCTTGTGCTGCTGTTTTTCGAGCTACTTCTAGACAGCAACCTCTGCCACACCAGCACTCCTTCTCCCCCAAGAACCACTAACCAGTACTGTGACCCAGATCTAAGCAGGGCAAAGCAAGTGAACCCTGCCTCTGCTCCAGCAAAGCAATCCCTGCACTCCTTCTCTGATCCACCACTTCATTCCTACCACTGTGTGGGCCTGGGGCCATAAGTAGCTGACACTGGAATTCTGGAAGCAGCTGTAGGAGATTCCTGCTACTGCTGCTGCCCCACCTTTACCACTCCCAGGGCTGGGGCCAGACCACACACTTCTGTCACCCAGATCCAGAAGTTTTCCCACTAACCTGCTCCATTGTCTGTGGCATTTATGGGTTGAGAAGTCTGGTAACTGCCACAGCTCAATGATTCATGGTCTGGATGCCTGCTCTGCCCGACTCCTGGTCTGTTCTGTCTTAGTGTGGCCCATGCTGGGCTGTGCTCCACTCCCAGCAAGGTGTGATAGACCCTTCCCAGCAACCATCTAGGCCATCTTGGGCTGGAGACTTGTTTCCCTCTGTTATTTCGTGGGTTCTGAAGCTCTAGAAGTTGTTCAGAGACATTTTTTACAGGTATTTGGAGGAATTTGGGGGAAAGCTTAAGTGAGTCCCTGTTTTTCAGTCACCATCCTGGCCTGCTGTTATTTTTTCATTAGCATTGTTGTAGTCATTGTGTACCTGGTTCTTTTGGTTCTGCTTATTTTACTCTATCATTTCATGCAAATCTTCCATGTTTCTCTCAACTCTTATTTGTCATTTGTTACTGAACAATAATATTTTTCAGCCTTTACCCAACTGATGGGCACAAATCTTCCAGTTCTTTGCTACCACAAAGTGTTACTATGAATTATTTGTATATGTATATGTATATGTATGTATATATTATATATATATATTATATATATATACACATATGTGTATATGTGTATATCTGTCTATCAATCTAGCTATCTAGCTATCTATCTATTGATCTGTCTATCGTTGTTTAGTCATGTCTGAATCTTCGTGACCCTGTATGGGGTTTTCTTGGCAAAGATATTGGTCTGGTTTGCCATTTCCTTCTCCAGTGGATTGGGCAAACAGAGGTTAAGTGATTTGCCCAGGATCACACAGCTTGTATGTGTCTGAGATCAGATTTGAACTCAGGTTTTCCTGACTCCAGGCCCAGTGCTCTACCCACTGGGCCATCTATCTGCCTGTATGTTTAAATACATATGTCATATATGTTTATAACAATACAGCAAAACATGTGTATATCTTCACATAGTTTTTGTTGTACATATATGTGTGGATAAAATTTCTGCCTTTAATTTCTTGAGGTATATGCCCAGTGGTGAGATTCTTGGTTCAAAGGAGAGGGGCAGTTCAGGCATTTTTATTGCATAGCTCCATGCTGATATCCCAAATAGTTGGATCATTTCACAGTTCCATCAGTGGTTTATAAGTGTTCCTTTCTTCTCATAATTCCTCCAACACTGATTCTTCCCCCTTTTGTTATCCTTCTTTTAAATTTTTTTTTTTACCATTACTCCTTCTAATAATGATTTGGTCATGTTTTTCTGTGGTCACTTACAGTTTGTAATTCTTTTGAAAACTTTTGGATCATGTCATTTGATTACTTATGTGTTTGGGAATGGTTTTTTCTCTTCCTTATTTAGTTAAGACGTTTTTCTATAAGTGTGTAAAGTAAGGGACCTCATTTTTTTCAGTAGTGTGACCTTTTGTATTTATATAACATATCCATTTTGAGCATGTGGTGAAATATAGTATAATTTGTTGGTCTAGACTACATTTTTGCCAAACTGGTTTCATATTTTTAAAGTAGTTCTTGTTGAATAGAATCCTTCTTGCCTTTTTAAGTTTATCAGATAATGAGCTACTAGTTTCGATTGCTTGTTTATCTACTTTTTTCCATTTTTAAAACCAATATCAAATAGCTTCTATAGCTATGCTTTCTAAAATAGTTTGATGTCTGGTAATACTGTGTTGCTTGTGTTTATATGTTTTGCCATTATTTTCCTTGAAATTCTGGATATTTGATTATCCCCATTGAATTCAATTATTATTTTATCCAGTTCCACAAAGTGTCCCTGGATTGGCATAGCATCAAATCAATACACAATTTTAGGTAGGTTTTCTCCCCCATTTTATTGTATTGGTACATCCCAATCATGAGCTGTGACCTCCATAAATATTGAAGAATACTCGTTTTCTGTAAAGAGCACTTTGTGTTAGTATCCATAAAACTCTTGCATGTGTCTTTGTAGATTTTGTTGTTGTTTTTCAACAATTTTTTAGTTGTGTCCAACTCTTTGTGATTCCATATGAGGTTTTCTTGGCAAAGATACTGGAGTGGTTTATCATTCATATTTCTATGTATTTTGGACTTATTATGAATGAATTTCTCCTATCATTTTTCCTCATTTTATTAGGATTGTCTTAATTTTTAAATTTTAAAATGAAACATCTGATTGCAGTATATTCACAACATTTGCCATTTGTTTCTGAAATTCTAGATGCTGTCCTAGGATAAAGCCCTGTAGGACTAAGAGGAATTTCCAAGCACTCAAACACAAACTTCTTGTCCATTTTCCTGGTGCTCTCCTTTGGTTTATACTATGCCCTGAATGGTTTACGTGGAAGAGAAGAGTCAATCTTAGCTCCACAGTCTAAAGTTTTTTCATTCTTAGGTCCTACATCTCCCAGTCAAGGTTATCATATCTCTTATGCCTTAAGTTTTGTTCTAATTAAGTTTCTATTTACAAGGAATTTGCTTCTTTTGGATCCTAAAGCTTCCTCTCACAGACAATGTGATGTCTGATATGGTACAGATTTCTTCCAACCCCTGCCTACTTCTAACATAAATTGCAAAAGGCCATCTGATAAGATGTCTTGAGGTCATTGCTATTGTTTTTCTATTCAACTCTAAAATGGGAGAAACTGTTGACTGGCTCACTGTTGAGCTTTTCGTCATTCATTGTGGGCCAGGTAAGTCTATAACATGATTCAGAGTTCAGTAAGCTGAGGTTTGGGACTGGCATGCTGAATGGGGCCTGACACTGCAGGGCTAATGTAAATAAACTATAGAATTGCTGATTTCCACCAGATCCTATGTATCCTTCAATAAACATATCTAGCCTTGTGAGTCTCTTGTGTAAGTCATTTGTAGCACATTGTAATTCAAACCCCAGCACTGATCAGCTGGTCTCTCAGACTAATACAGTTTATTGATGCTACTTATGGAATTTTATTTCTGAACTGACCTTTACTACTGACAAGGGCTATCGTCTTAAATTTTCAATAAAAAGGATAGTGCAATAATCAGTATCGTCAGACCTTTTCATGAGTCAACAAAGAGGAGTTTTCAGCTAAGCCTAAATGAACAGGGAAAATAGGAATGATGTGAATCAATACGGCATCTGTCATAGATTCTAAATTGGAAGAACCCTCAAAAGCCAACTAATAAACTCCAACCTGAAACAGGAATCCTATTTATTACATGTATAAAAGTTGTTAAACAGCTTTTGACCGATGATCTTCAGTGACACAGAACATAATACTCTTTGAGCCAGTTCCTTCCCCTTTTGTATACCTTTAATTGTTGGGAAAATTTTCTTTATATTGAACTGAAATTTACTCCTTTCCAATTTTTACCCATCATTTCTAATTCTGTCCTCTGGAGTAAAACAGAAGTATAATAGAAACATAGCATTAGAAGGGAACTCAGAAGCCATCTAGTCCAACCTGTATTTGGAAAATCAGCCTTCCTGTAGCATTACTGACAAATGGTCCTATAGTCTCATCTTGAAAATCTCAAAGTGATAGAGAATCCTCTACTTCCAAAGACAGCATTTTCAAATTGGACAGCCCTAACTCTTAGCAAGTTTATTTCACTTTGTATTGAGCTGAAATCTGCCTTTCTGCAATTTCCACTTATTGCTCCTAGTTCTGATCTTTGAAGACAATCAGACAAATTGAATTCCCCTTCTATGTGTGTTTACTTGTTAAAGGCATGAATTCACTGCCACATGAGGATGGTTGAAACTATAAGGAATATTTAGCCTGGAGAAGAGAAGATTCAGGGAGAGGAATATGTTTGCTATGTTCAAATTTTTGAAGATCTGTCATGTAAAAGAGACTTTAGACTTGTTCTGTTTGACCCCAGAGAGTAAATCAGAAGAACTGGGTAGAAGTTGCAAGGCGAAATTAAACTTGGTATCAGGAAAAAGCTTCCTGATAAGTAAAGTTGTCAATAAGTGGAACTAAACTGCCTCAGTATATGATGGATTCCTATTTATTGGAGGTCTTCAAAAAGACACCAAATGGTTACTTGTTGAATACGTTGTTGAATGCATTGCTTTAGGGCATGGGTTGGACTACGTGGACTCTGAGGTTGCCTACAATTAGAAAATACTGTGATTCTGTGATTACTGGTCAATTCCTCAGACCCAAAGAGCAAATTCTTTTCTAATCCACCTTAAATTCTTTGAGTGAGCCTTTTCCTAGGGCCAGTACAGTTTCTAGTATATGAAAAGCCCATACAACTTCTCACAGTACTGACTACGCATTCCCTAGTGAGAATTTTCTGATGGTCTTGGAATTTAGACAGGTTTGTTTGTGCACTTGCAATCTTTGAGTCTAGTATAGTGTCTCTTCCATAGAACAGTCCTTCAGATATTTGAAAACCATTCTTATTTCCTCCCTCAGGATACTTTCTTCTTGTTAAATATCCCTAGTTCTTTCTAATGACATTTCCATGTCATAGTTGCAGATGCCTCTCCCATTCTGTTCACCTTTCTCTGTACAGGCTCCAGTTTGTAAATTTTCTTCTTAAAATGTAGTGTTGTGTACTAAACACATTCCTCCAGGTGTTGTCTTAAAAAGCCAGAACTTAACTAATAATGAACTTCAGACTAGTACCAAAGCCAGAGTCATTGTCTAAGTTTCAGAAAAGAAAAAAACTTTTTGTTCAATGACAAGATGGAAACAGTGCCCCAAAGACACAAATCCAGAATTATTTACTTGGACTTTGAGTGCATTGCTACTTACAAATGTTAGCGCCCAAGCTTCTTCACTGTTTGTTAGGAATGAAGGAAGGCTCCAACCAAAAATATCATTGATATTCTGTGCTTATTTATGTGACAATCCATTGAACAAGTCAGGAAGATATGAATCTACTCTACTAATAACCACTAACTTAAAATGTATGAAACTTCATTTCATTATTTCAAATGTTTATGATTTCATCATTGTGGATATTTTCTCTACTGACAAAGCTAACAGACCTTTCTTTTCTTAGTGGACAGTCTTTATGAGTTGCTCTGGTTAACAAAACATTATTGAGTGGTCAGTCTTATAATGAGCCAGTCTGAACTTAGCTAACATTTTTATCTGACAGCTTACCAGTCTGTCATTAATCTCATACTTAGAACTTTCCCAGGACAGTAGGACCTGTTAGAGCATGGATACCCGGGAATAGTTGTTGAGAGGTGATCTCCATACCATGATATCCCATCAGAGTAGAACTTTAATGGAGGAATGAAACTTTATTGAACTAGAAAGTCATAGAATGATGAAACATTTCCTGGACTGTCTACAGTATCATTTTGAACAAGTGTTGGTTATGAAAGCTGGCATAGAAAAGCCAAGAGCTAAAGTCTGTTTTTTTTTAATGGAGCATAGCTATAGGTCCTAGCTCTTTTATGAACAATGACATTGTACAATAAGCAAACAGCTAGAGATAGGAATGGCCTTGACAGAGTCTGTAATAATACCTTGCATTCAGAAAGTGCCATGGAAAGTAATCATGATATTCCTTTTATTGTGAGGTGTTAACCAAGCTTTTGAAGTGCTATTTTGTATTTGGCAGCAACTGTCGACTCCAATTCATAAAACAAAGGGAGAAGATGAATGACAGATGTATGGAAGTCTAAATAAATGACAGCCAACAGCAGCAACAGCAGCTGCTTTGAAAGGTGGGGTCTGAACTGGCTCCCTGTGAATTTTTATACTTTTCCCATCCTTTGCTTTTACATTCATAAATGGACATGGATGATTTGCAGATGTCCAGGCCGGGGCAAGTGTGGCCCATCGATTTTTATCTATGTTCTCCATTTAAGGAGGAAATTAAGAAGCATGAATGCAACCGAAGGCAGAGGCAATTAATGTGATGCACACATAGCTAAATAAGCCATTTAAATGTATGGTTACCAATTCCCTGCTCTGCCCGTTTGGAGAAAGGCCAAGAGCAGAGTCCCCTATCAAACATTTCAAAACTGGCTGCTGTGCAGGAATCTGACAGCAAACTTCCCACTGGGGGCCTGTCAGGGAATGTTGAGGAAATATCTTCATAAAGGGTTCAGGAAGGAACCTCTCAAGACTGAAGATTTTCTGTGTCTGGTCTGGGTTAGAGTGGCTTTGGGAGAATGGATGGAGTTGTCAGAACTTAGAGAAAGAAAGCTCAGAGCTTGAAATCCCCCCCACAAGGAATGATGTGGACCCAGCTCTGCAGGTCTTGGCACACTGAACGTGAACATTAGTTTAACTTAAATTCCAGGTACTTCTCTTGCTAAGCTAATCTCTACAGGAGCCAAATCAACATTGGCATGGAGTGCTAAGAGGAGGGGATTGAGTTCTATTTGGAATGGAGAACTTTCATGAATGTTTCATTCTTCTTTCCCCATGATCTAGCCATTTTACCTGGGCCTATTGTCCTGACACATGTAGGGAAGTTAATACTTTTTATTAAAATATGGAAAGTAATTGTAACTAAGATATATAAAGTATTTTAAAGTTTGACAAATATTTACACAGATTATTTCATTTGAGCTTCGTGACAACATTATGAGGTAGACACTATAAGTATTGTTATCCCTATTTTACAAATGGTAAAATGAGGCTCAGAGAGTGACTTGCCCATGGATATAGAGCTAGTAAGTGTCAGAGGTGGGATTTGAAGACAGGTCTTTCTGACTTTAATTCCAATGTTTTATCCCCATGTTGCCTCTCATAGAAATGAGCCAGTACTAAATGTATTCATTCTGTTAGATGCATTCTGCATATCAGCAACAAACCAAGATTGTTGGGAAGGACTGTGGAAAATTATATGGACTAGATAGTCTAAGATTGCTTCAATGACTGAGTGATCAATTGACTACTACAAATTGTACATAGATGTTCTTTCCTAGGAGAAGCAGATAACCTGGGTGACTTTTGAAGATGCCTCATGAAGAAGTTGTATATGTACAAAAATATTGTACACAGCTGTTTCCCATTCAGGAGGCAGTGGAGGTGAACACTCACAGCTGTTGTTAATAAGGAGGAACAGGCAATAGGACTAAGTTCTATATGGTAGCTTAAAAGCACAGGTATCATCGATTCAATGAGCATTATGAATTGGGAGTGTCCCCCCCCCCCCACCAATGTTTGTCTTTTTGACCTGCCTATCATTCCATTTTGCTGGTCAACAATCTGGGTTATTAATTCTTTTGACTTCCCTTGGATCCAAGGTATCCTGATAATATTTGTATGCTAACACTATGAAAATAAAAGAAAAAGGTGCTTTTTGTCTCAGTCCCTCCTTGGACTTTGTGTTTGACAATCTAGTCTTTGAACTAATTTACTTTGTTTGTCACTTACATATCTTCTTGCTGCCCCCCACAAACTCAAATTATCTCATTTCTGACTTCCTTATTGTAATCTCTAGGCTCTCATAATACTCTGCCCTATAGCATCTGCACTATTTCCAGGAAACACTTCTGGTCATCACATGGTCCTACACCTGGATCTGCTTTCTTGGCAGGATAAAGGAAAGAAAGTCTCTTACTTTCAAGAAGGAGGTTTTTGTGATTTTTAAATTTATTTTTAATCCTATAAATCAGGCTTGCACAACCTGCTTATGGCCCACAGGTCACTTGCAGTACGCAAAAGGATTTTGGGTGGCCCATGAAAAACGTAGAAGAAAACATACTCTACATTTTTCTTAGGCTGCCAGAAATCCCTTGGCATGCCTGCCAGACGTAAGTAGGCCACAGGTTGTGCAGGCCTGCTATAAATGAATACTGTAATTTTAAAATTACATTTTATATTTTTTAATTGTCAAGCCTTTATTTTTTTCTCCCTTCCATCCTTCCACTTGCTTAAAAAAGAAAAAAAATCTCATAGCAAACAAGCATAATCAAAATCAATTTCTGTATTGATCATGTCCAATAATGTGGATGTCATTCTGCATATTAATTCTTCAACTCTCTATAAGGGACTGGGTAGTATTCTTCATTACCAGCCACCTGGAATCAAGGTGGATTAGTATTTTGATCAGAGTTCTAAAGTTTTCAAAATTATTCACTTTCTATGATGTTGATGTTACAGTATAAATAGTTATGATGCTGATGTTATAGTATAAATTATTCTCCTGTTCTGTTCATTCTGCATCACTTCACATAAGTCTTCCCAGATTTCTTTCAAATAATATCTCTTATCACTTATTATGGCACAATACTATTCCATTACATTCATGTGCTGTAATGTATTCAGCCATTCCCCAATAGATGTGCACCCCTTTAGTTGGTAGTTTTTTGATACCCACTAAGAGTTGTATATTTTTGTACACATAATACTTTTTCCTCTTTCTTTGACCATTTTTGGGGGGTATAGTAGCCTGAGGTTTGTTGTCCAGAGTCGTTGAACAGACATTATCAGTCTTTTAAACCCCAAACAGTTCAGGTTTTGTGATTTGCCTACAACCAAAGAGTGAGATGGGGAGAGGTTGAAAATAGTTTCCTCCCTGCAGCTTCATTTCTTCTTCTTCTTCTTCTTCTTCTTCTTCTTCTTCTTCTTCTTCTTCTTCTTCTTCTTCTTCTTCTTCTTCTTCTCCTTCTCCTTCTCCTTCTCCTTCTCCTTCTCCTTCTCCTTCTCCTTCTCCTTCTCCTTCTCCTTCTCCTTCTCCTTCTCCTTCTCCTTCTCCTTCTCCTTCTCCTTCTCCTTCTCCTTCTCCTTCTCCTTCTCCTTCTCCTCCTTCTCCTTCTCCTTCTCCTTCTCCTTCTCCTTCTCCTCCTTCTCCTTCTCCTTCTCCTTCTCCTTCTCCTTCTCCTCCTCCTCCTCCTCCTCCTCCTCCCCTTCTTCCTCCTCCTCCCCTTCTTCCTCCTCCTCCCCTTCCTCCTCCTCCTCCCCTTCCTCCTCCTCCTCCCCTTCCTCCTCCTCCTCCCCTTCCTCCTCCTCCTCCCCCTTCCTCCTCCTCCTCCCCTTCCTCCTCCTCCTCCCCTTCCTCCTCCTCCTCCCCTTCTTCCCCTTCCTCCTCCTTCTTCCTCCTCCTCCTTCTTCCGAGATATGAGAAGAACTAAGCATTGAAATGGGTTTCTGCCCAACTCTCAGATGAGAGTTGACCTGAGAGATGTAGAAGAGAGAGTAGTTCAAAGGTCAGAAGCCATCAAACTGGGCATCTGGAAACAATCTGGCTGAGGAAAAGTAGTTCATAGATGATGGATAGAAGAACTATAGGTTTTTAAATCATAGTCCCACCTTTCTTCCCCTTTCCCCACTCCCAGTAGATGATGGACAGAGTAACATGTGGCCATGAAGGTAGCACCTCATTTGAAGACTATAGCTAAGGCCCAGTACAATGTTGAAAGAAACAACAGAAAAGAATTGTAGCCTTCCCATGATGGATAAAGGCTTCCTAATCACAGCATGTTCTAGTGGATAATGGAGGAAGGAAAGAGCCGGCTGACAGATTTATGTCCTTTCCATGTATGTTAGAGGCTTACTAACTCCGACATTCCTTTTCATTCCCAGTATATAATGGACAAGGTATTATATAATCCTGAAGATAAATGGGTAGTAAAGGAGAAATAATCATGGTACCTTATGAGGAATAGCAGAAATGTGGTCCTTGATAGTGAGTAGGCTCAGCAGAAAGCAGTGTGATGACATCATCAGAAGATGATACCTCTGAAGCATTGAAGCTATGAATTGTCTTTCAACATGTGTACCTTGGCTACAAATGATAAATGCTTGTGTACCCCTCCATATGGATGCTCTGGCAACATATATTTCCCACATGTCTATGACACATACACAATACCTATGCATATCTACTTTTCCCACTGAGGATGTATGTATTTGTGGGAGAGTGGTCTTCATGTTTGGCATTGAGGGAATTCTATTATTGCTTCTTTTAATTACTATGCATTTCATTAAATTCTTTTGCTATGAATTCTATGTACTTTGGCTGATTAATAAAAATAAATATATTAATAGGGTCTCATAAACTATGGTTTTGAGAGAATTCTGACCTGTGAATTAGCTAGAAGTTAGCAAGAGTCCATAATTGAGGGGGACACTGGGTACCTTATATAGAACCAAGAAGTTGCTATATTGTCAAAAGAATAATCCTTTTTAGACCAGGGATTGAGAGGCAGAATGGTAGCGTTGACAGGGCACTGGATTTAGAGTTGGGAAGATTTGGATACAAAACTATCCTTAGACATTTACTAGCTATGTGCCACCAAGAAAACTGCTTAATCTCTCTGTGCTTCAATTTCTTCATATGTAAAAATGAAGGGAGTTGGACTTGATGAACTCTAAGGTCTATTTAACCTCTGAATTTAGGATCCTATGAAACATTTTTCTTTTTTTATTATTTTATTTATTTTTATTTAATATTTTAGTTTTCAACATTGATTTCCACAAGATTTTGAGTTACAAATTTTCTTCCCTTTTCTACCCTCCACCCCACTCCAAGAGGGCATATATTCTGATTGCCCCATTCCCCAGTCAGCCCTCCCTTCTGTCACCCCACTCCCTGCCCCATCCCCTTTCCCCTTACTTTCTTGAAGGGCAGGATACATTTCTATGCCTCATTCCCTATATATCTTATTTCTCAGTTGCATGCAAAAACAACTTTTTCTTTTGAGCAGCTGATTTTAAAACTTTGAATTCCAAATTCTCTCCCTTCTTCCCACCCATCCTCCCTAAGAAGGCAAGCAATTCAACATAGGCCACACATGTATCATTATGCAAAACACTCTCACAAATAGTCATATTGTGAAAGACTAACTATATTTCCCTCCATCCTATCCTGTCCCCCTTTATTCAATTTTCTCCCTTGACCCTGTCCCTTTTCAAAAGTGTTTGCTTTTGATTACCTCCTCCCCCATCTGCCCTCCCTTCTATCATCTCCCCTCTCTTATCCCCTTCCCCCTACTTTC
>NW_023494470.1:0-16548 GCF_011100635.1 Trichosurus vulpecula
GAAGAGGTTCAAGGTTACAACTGAGGCACTGTGTTGAAGCCTGGACATTCATTTAACACTGTCAGAAGTGGAATCAGGGTTATGTGACCTGGGCCCATCCTGGAATGGAGACCCTTGGAGGACCTCAGGAATCGCAGAAGAAGGCCACCATGGTGGAGGGATATTTCAGAGTGAGGAGGTCCCAGTGACTGGAAGAGGTTCAAGGTTACAGCTGAGGCACTGTGTTGAAGCGTGGACATTCATTTAACACTGTCAGAAGTGGAATCAGGGTTATGTGACCTGGGCCAGTCCTTGAATGGAGACCCTTGCAGGACCTCAGGAATCGCAGAAGGCCACCATGGTGGAGGGATATTTCAGAGTGAGGAGGTCCCAGTGACTGGAAGAGGTTCAAGGTTACAGCTGAGGCACTGTGTTGAAGCCTGGACATTCATTTAACAGTGTCAGAAGTGGAATCAGGGTTATGTGACCTGGGACCATCCTTGAATGGAGCTTGGAGGACCTCAGGAATTGCAGAAGAAGGCCACCATGGTGGAGGGATATTTCAGAGTGAGGAGGTCCCAGTGACTGGAAGAGGTTCAAGGTTACAACTGAGGCACTGTGTTGAAGCCTGGACATTCATTTAACAGTGTCAGAAGTGGAATCAGGGTTATGTGACCTGGACCCATCCTTGAATGGAGACCCTTGGAGGACCTCAGGAATTGCAGAAGAAGGCCACCACGGTGGAGGAATATTTCAGAGTGAGGAGGTCCCAGTGACTGGAAGAGGTTCAAGGTTACAGCTGATGCACTGTGTTGAAGCCTGGACATTCATTTAACAGTGTCAGAAGTGGAATCAGGATTATGTGACCTGGGCCAGTCCTTGAATGGAGACCCTTGGAGGACCTCAGGATTGTCGAAGGAGGCCACCATGGTGGAGGGATATTTCAGAGTGAGGAGGTCCCAATGACTGGAAGAGGTTCAAGGTTACAGCTGAGGCACTGTGTTGAAGCCTGGACATTCATTTAACAGTGTCAGAAGTGGAATCAGGGTTATGTGACCTGGGCCCATCCTTGAATGGAGACCCTTGGAGGACCTCAGGAATTGCAGAAGAAGGCCACCATGGTGGAGGGATATTTCAGAGTGAGGAGGTCCCAGTGACTGGAAGAGGTTCAAGGTTACAGCTGAGGCACTGTGTTGAAGCCTGGACATTCATTTAACAGTGTCAGAAGTGGAATCAGGGTTATGTGACCTGGGCCAGTCCTTGAATGGAGACCCTTGGAGGACCTCAGGAATCGCAGAAGAAGGCCACCACGGTGGAGGGATATTTCAGAGTGAGGAGGTCCCAGTGACTGGAAGAGGTTCAAGGTTACAGCTGAGGCACTATGTTGAAGCCTGAACATTCATTTAACAGTGTCAGAAGTGGAATCAAGGTCATGTGACCTGGGCCCATCCCTGAAATGGAGATCCCTAGAAGAACTCAGGAATGACAAAATCATGTCAGTATGGTGAAGAAATGTTTCAGGGTGAGAAGGCCACTGAAGTGGATGGATGTTCCAGGTTGAGGAGTCCTCAGGCAATGAAAGAGGCTCAAGGGTGAGACTACAGCCGAGGCACTGGATTGATGGCTGGAAATGTAGAAACTCTGCTGGAATTGGAATCAAGGTTATGCAGCCTTGGCCTGTCCCTGAAATGGGGACCTCTGGAGGAACTCAGAAATGGTAAGAGGAGTCCAGCCTGGTGGAGGGGTGTTCCAAAGTGAGAAGGCCGCTGAAGTGGATGGATGTTCCAGCATAAGGAGGCCCCAGGCATTGGAAATTGGTGGGTGGGTAGAGGTTTGAGGGTGAGATGGTGGTTGAGGCAGTGTATTGAAGTCTGGGAAGTCAGAAACAGAGCCAGAAGGTGAATGGAGGTTATGCAGCCTGGGCCCCTCTCCACAAATGGAGGCCTCAGGAGAAATTCCCCAGTGGATGACAGGGGCCAGCATGGCAGGGAAATGTTCCAGGGTGACAAGGCCCCAGGGGAAGATTGGTGTTGCAGGGTGGCGAGCGTCCAGGCAGTAAACCAGAGAAACAAAACATTGATCTTGGAAGTTGGTGTATGTAGAGGCATCTTGGCAACTCTAGGCCCCTCAGAAGAACAGGGCAAGTCAAAAAACTCAAAGGCCATTACGGAAGAAATAATAAAATTTAGGCAGCCTTGTGAATGTAGAAAACAAAGAGCTGATAAACAGAATCCACAGATAGCTGTTAGAGAAATACTGTGGTACAATCTATGAGATGCCTAGTGAGTGGAACAAGGCCAGTCAGAAATGACGAATCCTGCAAGCGAGTAGGAGAAATGCCTTCAAATAAAGAGGAAAAGAGTCCACAGATGGACAGTCAGGAGGGAAGAGCAGCAAGGGGGCTGATGTGCGTGGGTGGGTGAAAGGGCATGAATGAATGAATGAACGAATGAAATGTTTGTGGAGATAGAATAAGCAAGACTTGGAGCCATGGGGAAAGGAAGCAGTCAAGCCAGCCAGCCTTCACTTAGAGCTTCCTCTGTGCCAGGCCATGTGGTAAGTGATGGGGATACAAAGAAAGGCCAGGATAGTTCCTGATCTTGTGGAGAGAAGGGCAGGTATCTGAGAAATGTGCTCAATGAAGGGAGAAGATATATTGGCGAGATGGAAAGGACAAGATGTGGCAAAAGATGCTATGTTGCATTAGACGGAGTAACAGTTGGAAATGATAGGGAAGATGAGGGTATGCCTGAGTATAACAGGGAAATCAGTAAGTGAAGAAACATTTATTCAATCAATACTTACTAGGTGACAGGCAGTGTGCTAAGTAGTATGGAAAGAGAGAAAAGCCAGAAGACCTTTGGCCAACTTGTGTCATAATTGGAGGGGGACACCATGCCACCACCTCCAGACATCGATAGGATAAGTGGAAGGTAATCTGAGAGGGAAAGGCCTTAGTATTGAGGAGGACAAGGTAAGGCTGCTTCTAGAAGGTGATGTTGGACTGTGACCCAGACAGAGATCAGCCCAATACTAGGTTATGGGGAAAGTTAAAGGTGGAGTCTGGAGATGGACTGTCCATTGGGAGGAACACCAAGGGAGGCTTTTCTTTTTGAGAACATAGCATAATGTAAAGTTTACTAATATTGGAAAGATAAGGTGGGGGTCAAGTTGGAGAGAGCATTAACAGTCAAAAGCAGGCTTTTATATTTGATTTTGTAGGTAGTAGGGAGCCATGTATAGTTATAGTATAACGTTGTCAGACATGAGCTTCAGGAAGATCCCTTTATCAAGTGAATGGAAAATGGACTGGAATGGGGAGTGATTTGGGGCAGGGGAGGGGAGTAACCAGAATATTATAGCTCTTGTCCAAGGATGAGATAATGAAGACTATGTGGTGGCATAGTTTCTGTGTGAATGGAGAGCACTGGATGTGTCTTTGGGATGTGGTCAAGAAAGAAACAAAAGAAATTGGGAAGATAGGCTAAAATATGGCAGTAGGTGCTCTCTGTAGAGTTAGACTGTGTAAGCATATGTAGCTGGCATGGAAATCGTCCCCTAGGTTGTCTGGGAGGATGAAGGTGCCCCAGGGGATGATAGGGAAGTCAACATGTTGAGTCAAGGACCATTTATTCTGTAAGAACTTATTAGGTGGTAGACAACATGGTAGACAATGGGGTAAGGAGTATGGAAAGACAGAAGGGCCAAAAGAGTTTCACCCCTGGGGAAGCTCCCATTGTGACTCGAAGGACTATGGAGACTCTGCTTAGCTACAGGGAAGAAGGGAGGTAATCTGGGAGGGAAAGGCCTTAGTCTTTACAGGCACAGGGTCTGGCTTCTTCTTGAAGGCAATATTTTAAATGAGAGTTAAATCAAGCCAGGAAATCTGGGACTGTGACCCAGAAAGATCAGTCCAAGACTAGGCGATGGGGAAAGCTATGGAAAATGTAGAGTTTGGATCAGTGGGTCCTTTTGGAAGAATACCAACGGAGCCTTGTCTAATGAAATCAAAGAGATCATCGAGTAATGTAAAGTTTAAGAAGATTGGAAAGGTGAGATGGAGCAAAGGATGGAGGGAACCCTAATAGCCAAGCAGAGTATTTTAAATTTTATTTTATAGTTAATAGGGAGACATTTGTCCCGATAGAGTTACATGGACAGACATGAGCTTTAGGAAGGTTGCTTTGTCATGTGAATGGTGAGTGGCTGGGAGTTGGGAGTGAAGTGAGGGAGGGAGAACAGGCAGAAGGCTATTGCTGTTGTCCTGAGTGGTGGTGATGGGGCTTTTCAGCAGGGTGTTGTCTATGTGAGTGGAGTGAAGGGGACATGTCTGAGAGAGCTTGTCCAGATATATCGGGAAAACAGAAAGGATGAGATGTGCTAAGAGGTGTTATATGTAGAGTCAGACTTAGGAGACAATCGGAAACAATCCAGAAGCGGTCCTCCAGCTTGACTAAGAGCATAACAGGCAAATTAATAATTCATATCAACAAATATTTTTCAATAAGTACTTGCTAGGTGACCAGCCATTTGCTAAGTAGTGTGGAAACAGAAGGACCCGAAGAGTCCTTACCCCTGAAGAACTCACATTATAATTGGAGGGGGTCACCAAGCAAGCAACAGTGGCCCCTCAGGCATTACATCTACAGGGTAGATGACAGGTCATGTGAAAGGAAAGGGCACCAGGAATGAGGGGTGAAAGGAAGGCTGCTTCCCATTGGGGGTGTCTCAGGTGAGACTTGCTGGAAGCCAGGACAGCAGGGACACAACATGGAGAGAGAGAAAGAGAGAGCAAACCAAGAATAGAGCAGGGACAAAGCCATAGCAAATGTAGCATCTGGAGAAAGAGTGACCATTGGGAAGAAAAGTGAGCAGGCCAGTGTGGTTGGTTCGAAGACTCCAGTGGTCAGAATAAATTGTCAGCAGAATGAAAAGGTAGGAAGGAGAAAAGCAGAGGAAACATTCATAGCCAAAGAGAAGTTTTGATATTGGAGCTTTGAGTTCATAGGGAGGTGCTGGTATTTACAGAGTAGGGGATTGACAAGGTCAGACACAAGCTTTAGAGAAATTCCTTTGGTAGGTGAATGGAAAATGGATTGGACTGGGAAGTGAGCTGAGGGAGAGGAAACAAGCAGAAGACTTTGCTGGTGTCCAGAAGAGAGGTCATGGGGCTTGCACCTGGGTGGGGGTGTGTGAGAGATGTGCTCAAGGAAGAACCAAGATACACTGGGAAAATGGAAAGTATAAGCTGTGGTAGTAGATGCTGTGTGTACAGTTAGACTGAGTAAACAGTTACAAATGTTATGGAAGTTGTCTCTCAGGTTTACTGGGAGGAGGAGGAGGAGGATGCATGCCTCAGATACTAACAGTGTAATTAACAAACAAGTCAACCAAGATTTATTCAGTATGTACCAGGTCATAGGCAGTATGCTACATAGTATGGAAACAAAGAATGGCCAAGAGAGTCTTTACCTTGAGGAGTTAATATTGGATGGAGATAACGTGCAACCAGCTATGGACACTCGGATATCTACAAGGTAAGTGGAAGGTAATCTGAGAAGGAATGACATTACTATCGAGGGGTACGGGGAGAGGCTGTTCCTAGAAGGTAATATTTCAGTTGAGAGTTGAACTAATGCCAGGGAGTCAGGAAGGTGAGTAGGAACAGAAGAGTCCAGGACCAGCTGATAGAAAATCCTTACAAAATGTAGTCTCTGGCAGTAAGGTCTTTTTAAAGTGGAGCACCAAGGGAGGCTAGGCTTCTTGGATCAGAGAGGTAATGAAGAAGTGGAAGGTTTAAGAATTTTGGAAAGGTAAGGTGGGAACGGATTTGAGAGAGCAATAATAGTCAGAATATTCTGTATTTAATTTTGTAAGTAATAGAGTGAACTTACATTTGTAGAGTGCCATGGTCCATCATGAGTTTTAGGAAGATCTCTTTGTCAGGTAAATGGAAAAAGGATTGGAGTGGGGATGGATTTTTGGTTGAAATAACAAGCAGGCGGCCTTTGCTTTTGTCCAGAAGAGAAGTAATGAGATGGTGTCTGTGTGAGTGGAGAGGAGGGGATGTATGTGAGAGATGTGGTCAAGGAAGAAAGAGGATATATTGGGAAGACAGGATAAAACATGGTAATAGATGCTATATGTTGAATTAGGCTGATTTTACAGTTGCAAATGACATGGAAATTGACATATCGTGGCTAAGTTGCCTCAGAAAATCCTGTGGAAATCAACAGGTCAAGTCAAGCGAAATTGATTCGATAAGGACATAGTTTGATGTTCGTTCATTTTTCAGTCGAGTCTGACTCTTTGTGACTCCATTTGGGGTTTTCTTGGCAAAGATCCTGGAGTGGTTTGCCATTTCCTTTTACTGCTCATTTTACAGATGAAGAAACTGAGGCAATCAGGGTTGATTGGCTTCCCCAGAGTCACACATGTAGTAAGTGTCTGAGGCCAGATTTGAACTCATGAAGAGTAGTCTTCCTGATTTTAGATCTGGCACTCTGTCCACTGCATCACCTAGCTTTCTGAAAGAACTTGTAATTCAGTTGCATCCAACCCTTTGTGACCCTATTTGGGGTTTTCTTGGCAAAGATCCTGGAGTGGTTTGTCATTTCCTTCTCCGGCTCATTTTATAGATGAGGAACTGAGGCAAACAGGGTGAAGTGACGTGCCCAGGGTCACACAGCTAGGAAGTGTCTGAGGCCAGGTTTGAACTCACGAAGAGCAGTCTTCCTGATTCCAGACCTGGCACTCTGTCCACTGCACCCCCTAGCTGCCCAAAATATTTGTTAAGTGACGGAAATGTGCTAAATAGTGTGGAAACAAAGAGTCCATCCTCTTGAGGAGATCACATTGCATTTGGAACGTGACAGTGCACATGCAACTCTGGCCTATGAACATATCTTAAGGATAAAGGGAAGGTAATCTGAGGGGGAAAGGCGTTAGTATTCAAGAAGACAGGGAAAGGCTGTTTCCAGCAGGTTATACTTTTTTCGTTGAGATTTTAAGCAACGCAGGAATGTTGGGACAGTGCCCCAGACAGAGCAGACCAGCTGTAGGTGAGCAGGTTAAGTCTGGACATAGAGCGTCCTTTGGTGGGAACACCAAGGAAGGCTAGGCTTGGGTCAAAGAGACCATGGAGTAGCGTAAGGTCCAAGAATGTTGACAAGATCAGCTTGGAGAGAACATTAATAAGCAAAGGTCATTGTGTATTTGATATTTTAGGTAATGGAGATTCACTTTTGTTTCTAGAGGAACACTCAGGCATGAAATTTAGGAAGACCCCTTTGTTAGGTGACTGGACAAAGGATTGGAGTGGGGACTGACCAGCATAGGGAGAACAAGCAGGAGGCTATTGCTGTTGTCCAGAAGAGGTCATAAGGTGGTGTCTGTGTGAGTGGAGAGATTGGATTGGTCTGAGAGCTGTCGTCGAGAAAGAAACAATATACGGAAAGCTCTTGCTTTAGGTAAATGGACCCGTCCAGAGCCTTCTATGTGAGGTTTTTATGCAATGTGAATTTCCCCGTGGCCATGGAGAGGGGAGAGAGGGGGTCAGAGAGGAAGGTGGCTTCACACCCATTGAGGGAGGGGACTACCACACAGTTCAAGGACATGTGTGGTATAGGAACAGAGAACAGAGCACGAGGAGGAACTCCTGGGGCTTGGGCCAGTCTCGCGTGGGCCTTTTGGGACTGAAAGGATGAACCTGTGGGAGGCCGACCTATGGGGATGGGAACTGGACACAGAGAAGAAAGGATGGGCAACGTGCAGGGGCTGGGCCCAGATCTGAGGCCCCCCAGCACTGAGCAATGGCATATGGGCAGGGCCAGACTTATAGCACTTGAGTGGAGTGGGACAAAGTCTCCTCTCTTGGTGCTGGAGGTCTCAAGCCAAGTCCCCATCTAGCAGTGTTGGCATTATGTGCATTTGTTCTGCTGTCAGTTGGAGGGGTTTTTTACATGGTTTTTTGGTGGTGGTAGGAGAGGCTACGGAGCACTGAGCTTAGGGACAGGAGCAGAGAGGGAGACCACAGAAAGTTAACATAGGGAGTTTTTGGAATGTGGATTTCTTTCAGAATTCTTTACATGAAGTAGAACTTGTGTAATGTAAATTTACATAAAGTGAGAACTGTATATTGGGAACAGAAAGGATAAAATCTGGCTCTAGATGCACTTGTATAGTTATACTGAGTAAACAGTTGCAGGTGATACAGAAGGTAATGAGACCTAGACCCATCCCTGAAATGGAGATCCCTGGAAGACCTCCAGAATGGAAGAAAGAGGCCATCAGGGTAGGCATGGCCCAGGGGGAGAAGGCCACCAAAGTAGACAGATGTTCCAACATGAAGAGGCCCCAGGCAATGAAAGAGGTCAGTGGGTAAGACTATAGCTAGGAGATTGGGTTGAAGCCTGGAAATTCAGATACACTGTTGGAAATCCAATCAAAGTTGTGCAACCTGGGCCAGTCCCTGAAATGGAGACTCATGGAGGACCTCAAAGATGGCAGAAATAAGCTAACATGTTGGAGGGATGTTCCAGGGTGAGGAGTCCCCAGAAACTGAAAGAGGTTCAAAGGTGAGACCGCAGCTGAGGCATTCCATTGAAGTCTGGAAATTCGGAAACTCTGCTGGAAGTGGAATCAAGGTTATGTGACCTGTGCCCATGCCTGAGATGGAGACCCCTGGAGGAACTCAGAGATGGTAAGAGGAGGCCAGCCTGGTGGAGGAATGTTCCAATGTGAAAAGTTCACCAGAATGGATGTCTGTTCCAGCATGAGAAATCCTGACGTGCCAAGGTGAGACCACAGCTGGGGCACTGTGCTGAAGTCTGGACATTCAGATACACTGTTGGAAGTGGAATCAAGGTTATGCAGCCTACCCCCATTCCTGAAATGGAGGCCTCTGGAGAACCTCAGAGATATCAGAAGGAGGCCAGCCTGGTGGAGGGATGTTCCAGCTTGAAAAGGCCACTGAGGATGTTACAGTGCAAGGAGTCCTCATGAGAGGAGTCACGGGAAAGGCTGCAAGGTGAGGCTACCGCTGAGTGATTGTGTGGAATTCTAGAAATTCGGATGCACTCTTGGAAACAGAATCAAAGTTATGGAACCTGGGCCCATCCCTGGAATGGAAACCCATGGAAGACCTCAGAGATGGCAGAAGGAGGCCAGGGTGTCTCAGGGTGAGAAAGCCACCAAAATGATGGATGTTCCAGGGTGAGGAGGTCCAGTGACTGGAAGAGGGTCAAGACTACAGCTGAGGCACTGGATTGATGTCTGGAAATGGCGAAAGACTGCTGGAGGTGGAATCAAGGTTATGGGGTCTGAAATGGAGACCCCTGGATGAATTCAGAAATGGTAAGAGGAGGCCAGCCTGGTGGAGGGAACTTCCAGCTTGAGGAGATCCCAGTAACTGGAAGAGGCTCAAGGGTGAGACTACAGCTGAGGCACTGGGTTGAAGTCTGGAAATGCAGAAACCCTGCTGGATTTGGAATCAAGATAGTGTGTCTGGGTCCATCCTTGAATGGAGACCCTTAGAGGACCTCAGGAATTGCGGAAGGAGGCCACCATGGTGGAGGGATGTTCCAGTGTGAGAAGGTCCCCAAAGTGATGGATGTTGCAGTGTGAAGACGCCCTGGGCAATAAAAGAGGTTCGTGGGCAATACTACAGCTGAGGCAGTGTGTTGAAGTCTGTAAATTCAGAAACCTTGCTGGAATTGGAATCAAGGTTATGTGACCTGGGCCCATCCTTGAATGGAGACCCTTGGAGGACCTCAGGAATCGCAGAAGGAGGCCACCATGGTGGAGGGATATTTCAGAGTGAGGATGTCCCAGTGACTGGAAGAGGTTCAAGGTTACAACTGAGGCACTGTGTTGAAGCCTGGACATTCATTTAACACTGTCAGAAGTGGAATCAGGGTTATGTGACCTGGGCCCATCCTGGAATGGAGACCCTTGGAGGACCTCAGGAATCACAGAAGGAGGCCACCACGGTGGAGGGATATTTCAGAGTGAGGATGTCCCAGTGACTGGAAGAGGTTCAAGGTTACAACTGAGGCACTGTGTTGAAGCCTGGACATTCATTTAACAGTGTCAGAAGTGGAATCAGGGTTATGTGACCTGGGTCCATCCTTGAATGGAGACCCTTGGAGGACCTCAGGAATTGCAGAAGAAGGCCACCATGGTGGAGGGATATTTCAGAGTGAGGAGGTCCCAGTGACTGGAAGAGGTTCAAGGTTACAGCTGAGGCACTATGTTGAAGCCTGGACATTCATTTAACAGTGTCAGAAGTGGAATCAGGGTTATGTGACCTGGGCCCATCCTTGAATGGAGACCCTTGGAGGACCTCAGGAATTGCAGAAGAAAGCCACCATGGTGGAGGGATATTTCAGAGTGAGGAGGTCCCAGTGACTGGAAGAGGTTCAAGGTTACAGCTGAGGCACTGTGTTGAAGCCTGGACATTCATTTAACAGTGTCAGAAGTGGAATCAGGGTTATGTGACCTGGGCCCATCCTTGAATGGAGACCCTTGGAGGACCTCAGGAATTGCAGAAGAAGGCCACCATGGTGGAGGGATATTTCAGAGTGAGGAGGTCCCAGTGACTGGAAGAGGTTCAAGGTTACAGCTGAGGCACTGTGTTGAAGCCTGGACATTCATTTAACAGTGTCAGAAGTGGAATCAGGGTTATGTGACCTGGGCCCATCCTTGAATGGAGACCCTTGGAGGACCTCAGGAATTGCAGAAGAAAGCCACCATGGTGGAGGGATATTTCAGAGTGAGGAGGTCCCAGTGACTGGAAGAGGTTCAAGGTTACAGCTGAGGCACTGTGTTGAAGCGTGGACATTCATTTAACAGTGTCAGAAGTGGAATCAGGATTATGTGACCTGGACCCATCCTTGAATGGAGACCCTTGGAGGACCTCAGGAATTGCAGAAGAAGGCCACCATGGTGGAGGGATATTTCAGAGTGAGGAGGTCCCAGTGACTGGAAGAGGTTCAAGGTTACAGCTGAGGCACTGTGTTGAAGCCTGGACATTCATTTAACAGTGTCAGAAGTGGAATCAGGGTTATGTGACCTGGGCCCATCCTTGAATGGAGACCCTTGGAGGACCTCAGGAATTGCAGAAGAAAGCCACCATGGTGGAGGGATATTTCAGAGTGAGGAGGTCCCAGTGACTGGAAGAGGTTCAAGGTTACAGCTGAGGCACTGTGTTGAAGCGTGGACATTCATTTAACAGTGTCAGAAGTGGAATCAGGATTATGTGACCTGGGCCCATCCTTGAATGGAGACCCTTGGAGGACCTCAGGAATTGCAGAAGAAGGCCACCATGGTGGAGGGATATTTCAGAGTGAGGAGGTCCCAGTGACTGGAAGAGGTTCAAGGTTACAGCTGAGGCACTGTGTTGAAGCCTGGACATTCATTTAACAGTGTCAGAAGTGGAATCAGGGTTATGTGACCTGGGCCCATCCTTGAATGGAGACCCTTGGAGGACCTCAGGAATTGCAGAAGAAAGCCACCATGGTGGAGGGATATTTCAGAGTGAGGAGGTCCCAGTGACTGGAAGAGGTTCAAGGTTACAGCTGAGGCACTGTGTTGAAGCCTGGACATTCATTTAACAGTGTCAGAAGTGGAATCAAGGTCATGTGACCTGGGCCCATCCCTGAAATGGAGATCCCTAGAAGAACTCAGGAATGACAAAAGCATGTCAGTATGGTGAAGAAATGTTTCAGGGTGAGAAGGCCACTGAAGTGGATGGATGTTCCAGGTTGAGGAGTCCTCAGGCAATGAAAGAGGCTCAAGGGTGAGACTACAGCCGAGGCACTGGATTGATGGCTGGAAATGTAGAAACTCTGCTGGAATTGGAATCAAGGTTATGCAGCCTTGGCCTGTCCCTGAAATGGGGACCTCTGGAGGAACTCAGAAATGGTAAGAGGAGTCCAGCCAGGTGGAGAGGTGTTCCAAAGTGAGAAGGCCGCTGAAGTGGATGGATGTTCTAGCATAAGGAGGCCCCAGCCATTGGAAGTTGGGGGGTGGGTAGAGGTTTGAGGGTGAGATGGTGGTTGAGGCAGTGTATTGAAGTCTGGGAAGTCAGAAACAGAGCCAGAAGGTGAATGGAGGTTATGCAGCCTGGGCCCCTCTCCACAAATGGAGGCCTCAGGAGAAATTCCCCAGTGGATGACAGGGGCCAGCATGGCAGGGAAATGTTCCAGGGTGACAAGGCCCCAGGGGAAGATTGGTGTTGCAGGGTGGCGAGCGTCCAGGCAGTAAACCAGAGAAACAAAACATTGATCTTGGAAGTTGGTGTATGTAGAGGCATCTTGGCAACTCTAGGCCCCTCAGAAGAACAGGGCAAGTCAAAAAACTCAAAGGCCATTACGGAAGAAATAATAAAATTTAGGCAGCCTTGTGAGTGTAGAAAACAAAGAGCTGATAAACAGAATCCACAGATAGCTGTTAGAGAAATACTGTGGTACAATCTATGAGATGCCTAGTGAGTGGAACAAGGCCAGTCAGAAATGACGAATCCTGCAAGCGAGTAGGAGAAATGCCTTCAAATAAAGAGGAAAAGAGTCCACAGATGGACAGTCAGGAGGGAAGAGCAGCAAGGGGGCTGATGTGCGTGGGTGGGTGAAAGGGCATGAATGAATGAATGAACGAATGAAATGTTTGTGGAGATAGAATAAGCAAGACTTGGAGCCATGGGGAAAGGAAGCAGTCAAGCCAGCCAGCCTTCACTTAGAGCTTCCTCTGTGCCAGGCCATGTGGTAAGCAATGAAGGCCGTATCCTGAGGAGAGGGGTATGGGAAGCCACTGTTCAAACAACCGAGAGGTGGGAATGAGGAGGGTTAGAGCCTTGCCTTTCCAGAACTGAGGGACGGCCATTGAAATATGCAGAGTTGGAGTGTCCTGCAGATGGAAGAGTAAAGAGTGAGGTGTCACATAGTACACTGAGCAGGTAAAGTGGAAGGAGACTGTAAATGTAGGAAGTGGCCAAGGTGTGACCAGTATTCCAGGTCAAAGAAAGCATTTTGCATTTGATCGTAGAGGTAACAGGGAACTGTTGGAGATGATTGGGTACAACAGTGAGATGCTAAGACCTGCTTTCTACTAAGATAAATTCAACAGCTCAATAGAGAATGGACTGCTTCAGGGAAAGGCAAAGAGACCAAGGAGAAGGCTGTTGGCAATAGTGCATGGGACAGGTGATGCTGGGCTGCACCAGGATGGTGATTGCATGAGTGCAGAGAAGGAACAGACAATTGGAGACTGTTGTGAAGGAAAAAACCAGGACATGCTGTGGATATAGAAAGGACAGCATTGGGCAGTAGTTTGGTTATGGAGTCTGCATGAGAGGGGACTAGAGGGCAATGTTGAGGTTAAGAGGAGAGCCTGGGTGCGTAGAGGATAGTGGCCCACTCTACAATAATAGAGATGTCTCCATTTTGAGCCAACAAGAATTTTTTGAGAGATGACTGTGTGAGAGACAATGGGACAAGACCTGGGGATGCAGGACATTGAAAAGGACAAGGGAAAGCACAGTCCAAATGTAGTCATGAGAGAAAGCCCTAGAAAATGGATAGAGCAGAGATGGCATGTCCTTTGGGAGGACCATCAAGGAGGCCGGTGTTTTTGGATCAGAGGGTCCATGGTGTAGTATAAAGTGTAAGAAGCCAGGAAAGTTAGGGGACAGGCTGGGGAGAGCATAAGAGATAAACAGAAGACTTTTTGATTTCATTGTGTGTCTAATAGGGAGGCACTGGAATTTCTATAACAGGGGAGTGAGATGGCCAGACTGAACTCTAGGAAGATCCTTGTGGGAGGTGAGTAGAAAATAGACTGGGCAAGGGAGGACCTTGAGGGCAGGAGACTTCCAGAAGGCTCTGATGATGGTGCCAGGGAGAGGTGATGAGGGTCTGCACCCAAGTTCTGGTTGGAAGTTTGCATAGAAGGGACATATAAACCAGACAAGCAGTGAAGGGCATGAAAAGCCAAACTGGGGATTTTATATTTAATCTGGGAAGTGATACCGAGTTGTTCAGGAAGGACTGAGGCCTCGAGGAAGGGTTAATGGAGTCAGATGTGAACTTTAGGCAACTAAATAGGGCAGTGGAGTGGAGGAAGGACTGGTGTGGTGGGAGAGCAATGACAATGTGAATGCTTTTGACCAGAGGAGAAGTGGAATCGAGAAGAGACTGAGACATGGTATGAAGGAAGAACCAAGACATATTGGGAAGCTAGAACAGACAAAAGATGGCAGTCGACGCCCTATGCAGAGTTAGACTGAGCAAGAAGTTGGAGATGATAAAGACGTTGTCCACCAGGCTGACTGGGAGGATAATGGTGCCTCAGAGGGTAACAGAGAAGTCAACAAGTCAAGTCAGAAAACATTTATTCAGGCAATGTACTGAGTGCTGGAGGAGGCCCGGCCCTTGGGAGCTCACGTTGTAAGTGGAGGGCACACTGTGCAAGCAACTATGGGCACAGCATAGATACAGGGGATAGGAAAGGAAATCTGAGAGGGGAAGGGACTAGCCTAGAGGGAGAATAGGAAGGCTGCTTCTGCATGGGGGCATTTTAGTTGAGACTTGATGCGATCCAGGAAAGCTAGGACACTGATAGAGAGAGAGAGCGAGAGAGAGTGTGCCCCAGAAAATATAGGGTGTGGAGAGGGAATGTCCTTTGTGAACAACAACAAGGAGGCCAGTAGTGTCTATTCAGAGTTTCCATGAATGGAAAGACATGAAGGAGACAGTTTGAGGGGAACATTAATGGCTAAAGAGAGGTTTTGATATTGGAGCTTTGAGTTCACAGGGAGGTGCTGGTATTTACAGAGTAGGGTCATGACAAGGTCAGACATGAGCTTTAGAGAAATTCCTTTGGTAGGTGAATGGAAAATGGATTGGACTGGGAAGTGAGCTAAGGGAGAGAAAACAGCAGAAGGCTTTGAGGTCATGGGGGCTTGTACCTGGGTGGGGGTGTGTGAGAGATGTGCTCAAGGAAGAACCAAGATACACTGGGAATATGGAAAGGAGACCGTGTGGTGCTAGGTGCCATATGTACAGTTAGACTGAGTCAGGAATTGGAGGTGATCAGGAAGTTGTCTTGTAGGTGGTCTGGGAGGAGCATGGGGCCCTGAACAGGAATAAGGAACTCAAGAAGTCAAGGGAACAAAACTTTTTTGAGACTTTAATAAGTGGCAGGAAATGTCCTAAGTATTGGGGCTATAAAGAAGGGTACAACGATTGCATATTTGAAACATGTCAGCAACTCTGGGCACATAACATATCTACAGGGTAAATGGAAGGGCATCTGAGAGTGAAAGGCATGGGTGTTGTGGGACACAGAGAAAGGCCACTGCCAAGAGGTGACGTCGCAGCCAAGACTGGAAGAAAGCCAGGTAAGCTGGGACAGAGAGATCAGGCCAACTCTATGCCAGGTTGAAAGCCAGGGAAAATGTCAGATGACGATGGAGTAACCTTTTGGGAGAAACACCAAAGGAGTCTAGAGACCTTAGAGCAGTGACAACAGTCAGCAGACTGGAAAGGTGAGGTGGAGGACAGGCTGGAGAGAGACAGATAGAAAGAGGGAGAAAGAGAGAATGAGACAGAGGAGGAGTGGAAAAAAGAATGAGAGAAACAGGAAGGGAGACAGAGAATCACAAATAGAGAGAGAGAGAGAAAGTAACAGAGATCGAGGAAGAAAAAGAATGAGATTGTGAGAAATGCAGCATGGGAAGAAAGAGAAAGATAAAGACAATGAAAGAGTGAGGGAGAATGAGTAGGAGAAAGAGAGGGAAAGAGAGACAGAAATGGAGACAAAAGGAAAAAATGTGAGACAGAAAGAGGGAAAAGGAGAGCAACAAAGATGGAAAGAAAAGAGACAAAAACAGAGGAACAGAGAGAGAGGAGAGGAAAAAGAAACAGAATGAGAGATAGAAATAAAGGGAGAGAGAGTGAGGGAAAGACAAAAAATACTGGAACCGTGGGTGAAATAGAGGGAGAGAGAGTGAGGGAAAGAGACAAAAAAGAATGGAACACAAATACTGGAACAGTGAGTGAAAGAGAGGGAGAGAGAGTGGAAGAGAGGGAAAAAGAGAGAAAGAGTGGGGGAGAAAGCAGGAGTGAAAGAGTAGAAAGAGAAGAAAAAAATAGGAGAGGATGAGGGAGAAAGGGGAGAGGGAGAAAGAAACAGACGACTAGAGAGAGGGAGAAAGAGAGAGTCAGAAATAGAACAAGGAAGAAAAAAAGAGTGCAGGAGAGAATTAGACAGAGATAAGGAAAGAGTAAGAAAGACAGCAGAGGAAATAAAGAGAAAAAATGGGAGGAAGAAAAAAAGACAAACGCCAAGAGAAATAGTGAGATGGTAGGGGGGGAGTAAGAGTAGAAAAGAGAAAAAGAGACAGTGAGAGGAGAAAGAGAGGGAGAAGAGAGAGAAAGTGCAAGAAAGAGAGAAAAAGAGTAGAGGAGAGAGAAAGACACAGTGAGATGAAGGAGAAAGAAAGGCATAGGAGAGGGAAATAAAGACAAATAGCAAGAGAAATAGTGAGACAGGGAGGCAGTGACTGAGTGATAT
>NW_023494471.1:0-16471 GCF_011100635.1 Trichosurus vulpecula
TGGACCAAAGAGGAAATTGAAAATATATTTTTTCTTTTCTATTTCTTTTTGTCCAATACAAAGTGCCATGTTGCAGAAATAATTTTCCAAGCATGCTTGAAATATTAACCCTTCTTTCTATTCATTTGCAATAGAGGAAATCTATGTGAATAGTATTAAAATTTGCTAACAATTAGATTTCTGCAAAAGTTGCCTGGGACAGTAACAAAGGTAGTGAAGTCTCCATCACTGGAGGTCTTCAGCTAGAAGATGTGACTCAAAAGGTGCATCCTTCAAGTTGGACGTTGGACTGGATCACTTCTAAAATTCTATGACTAACTCCAAGGCTGGACCTTTACTCCACTGTACCACACTGTAAATCAATACCAGTGAATATATGTGAACTCTGAGGGGAATGGGGGGAAAACAGCTGGGAGGCATGAATCTGGGAAAGCTTCATGGCAGAAGAGGCGACCGAGCTATACTTTGAAGGGTTTCCTATTTGGAGAAACAGGTAAAGAATACTATGAGTGAGTGTGATGATTTTGTCAAACATTGACCCACTTGATCATCCACTGAGACATTTCCACTTTTACTATTGGTTAAAAGTTTCAGTTAGAAATTAAGTAAGGCACATTCATCGTCAGGCAAAAAAGTCAGCTAAATAGCAAGCAAAATGTGTGACAATAACCATTAATTTACAAAGCCCTTAATTGTCTGGATTCATCAAAGAGATAACAAGTAGATATTTTTCCTTTTCAAATTTTAATGAATATGTTCTATTCCTATTTGTTATTATACATAAATAATGAATAATTCTAGTAATAATTATCAAAGTGCTATATTTAAAAGCCCAGCACTTTATAAATATTGAATTCTCAGTTATATATCATTATTATTTATTATTGCTGTAATGTCATAAATTTGCATACATTACATCCTTGTTTTCCATATAGAAGTTGAGTAAAAGTGGATGGCATAGAGAAGTGGGTCTATAAAATCTTCTCTAAAATTTCAAATACTTGTCAAATACTCCAGATTGGAAAAAGCAAAATGGAAAGTAAGAGTGTAGGCAACAAAGCATGACACATTTTAGTCCATCAAAGCAGTCTTGATGGGAATAGCAGAAGAGGTTAAATGTGGAAAAAATGGACCAAACTGCTGGAGTGTATGTGGTGTGCATATATGTACACATACACATACCATATGAGCTGGGAGGGCGGGGCGGTGGGGTGGAGTCTGTTCTAGTGGGTTCTAGTCTTGGCATGGTTGCATATTACCTATTCATTTCTCTGACCCTCAATTTAATCATCAGCTAAACAAGGGTATTAAACCAAATGATCCCTTAAGTGCCCATTGGCCCTGTCATCCTATTATTTTATAATTCTCCAAAACAAATAACTGGGCTGTGTTATTCCTGCCCCCCAACATCACCCTGACTTCCCCTAGTGTCAGTATATTAACTGGTTGGTTGACTGAATCAATCAATGGTTTGAGTATCATACAGACATGGCTTATGACTTATGAAGGGATGTCAAGGTATGTCCAGAAACAAGAGTCTGAATAAAAGGGGGATAATCAACAGAAGAGCTCAGCTAGTAAAAGTGCATGACCTACCTCTTCCATTCACTCTACCAGTCACCCAGGTGACAGAGTAGGCCAAGGTCCAGCCTCACTCCCTGTGCAATACCACTTGGAGATAATGAGCTCCATTGTTCCTCTGCCACCCACTATTGCCGCTCTGGCTTCTGTTTTTCCTCCTATCCCTACACTAATTAATCACTGGTCATTTGAGAGAAAACGTTACTCAGCCCTCTCCTCCCATTCTCTCATCCCCATCCTCCTCAGCCCTACCCCATGCAGGTCCTACTCCAACCCTGCCCAAGCCTTTCCACTGTGCCCTCTGGAATTCCTGTTCCATAATGATCAATCTCTTCTTTATCTGGGACCTCCTTCACATTCCTTCTGTCACTCTGAGACCTGGCTCCCCTCTGACAGTAGCTATCCACTCCAATACTGGACATACCTTCCCTCATACCCCCAACATAGCGCTCTGGAAGGGAGAATAGGAATCTGCCTTGCTTTGCAGTCTCACGTCCAGAATCTATCTTTACTTCCTTTACTCAGCAATATTTCATCCCGTGAAGTCCACGCAATCAAACTTTTCCACTCAATCTAAATTATGGTAGCTGTAGAATACTGCTCTCCAGTTCACTCTCTCCTTTCTTGATACAGTGAGGGGGGAATGGTCACTAAGGGTGAATCTTGCCATGGTTGGTTAGAAAACTGAGTTTAAGAGGTGGGTAATGCTAACTTGATAGGAAAGGGTACATTTTAATAATTAGAAGAGAAGAGATTTCTAAGGAAGATATAGAATTACAATCTCAGAGTTGAAAGAATTTCAGAGACCCTCCAATTCAACCAATTCCCTCTACAACAGGGCTTTTAAACCTGGGGTCCAAGCCATTGGGCCCAGATAGCTCTGGAGGAGAAAGTGAGGCTGGTGACTTTGCACAGCCCTCCCTCACTTAAATCCAATTTGCTTGCATGTCATGGCATCACCTCCCTGATGTCATGGTCTTCTTTAAGAACAAAGGACAAGGACAAAACAAAAACAACAACCATGCCTTTTAATATTTTGATAACTGTGTTTTAATATAATCGGTTTTCTAATCCTGTGTGTTTTATTTTATACATTTAAAAGAAATGAGAAGGGGCTCATGGACTTGGACAGAATGCCAAAAGGGACAAAGACATGACAAAGGGAAGAATCCTTTTTTCTACAGCTTTCCTGATCATGAGTGGTCCAGTCTTGCTTTCAAGAGCTCCCTCCAGGAGCTACTTCCCAAGGCAGCCTATTCTGTTTCAGAATACCTATCAGGGGTTTTTTCCTTACACCAAGCCTAAGGATGCTTCTCTTCAATTTCCAATTATACTTGATATGAAGGAAGGAAAGCCCTGGGTCCAAATTCTGCTTCTTAGACAAATTGGGTGATCGATGCTTAAAATGGGGGTGATAATACCCACAGCACCTACTACACAAGGTTTAGCATGAATATTAAATGTAATAATCTACATAAAAGCACTATATAAAAAGTGGCTGTTGGTACTGTACATAGAGCGCTGGGCCTGGGTGTCAGGAAGACCTGAGATAAAATCCTGCCTCAGACACTTAATAGCTGTGTCACCCTGGGGAAATCACTTAACCTGTTTGCCTCAGTTTCCTCATCTGTAAGGGGTTAATTAACAATATCAAAGGCTATAGAGAAAGCAAAAAGAAGTGCAAAAGATCATAGGTAAAAGGATTCTCAGAGTTACCTAGTACAATTCCCCTACTTTACAGACATGGAAGCTAAGGCCCAGATTCATAGGAAGCAATAGGTTGTGAGCAGAAAGTCTTCTGGCTGCAAATTCATGCTTTTTCCATTATACCACACTATCTTCTTCCTTCACTGATAGGACCTTGAGGAGGTAAATTTCATCATTACATATGACTAAATATTGTACCATGACATCTCATACTTCTTAGATGAAACAACAATCAAATTAACCATCAAGGAATAAAGAATATGTCCAATAAGGGAGTTAAGTACTGGTGTTAGTCCTAGTTCTCCCACCAATTTTATTCCCCCTTTTGCCCCACCCACCCCCAAATAATCTAAGCTCCTTGAAAGTAGGCACCAGTTTCCATTTGGCATTATATCTCCAGCACCCAGGACAGTATTTTGAACATTTGTTCAGTCATTTCAGTCATATTTGACTCTTTGTGATCCCATTTTGGGATTTTCTTGGCAAAGATACTGGTGTGGTTTGCATCTCCTTTTCCAGCTCATTTTACAGATGAGGAAACTGAGGCAAACAGATGCAGTGACTTGCCCAAGGCCACTCAGCTAGTTAGTGTCTGAGGCCACATATGAACTTAGGAAGATGAGTCTTCCTGACTCCAGTCCCAACATGCTATCCATTACAGCGCCACCTAGCTGCCCTTTCTTGTACACGATCAGCATTAAATAAATGCCTGTTGGATTGGATTGGGCTGTGTGATCTTTGGCAAGCCAGCCCCCTTCTGTGAAGGCCTTAAAAATAGATTCTATCTGTAAAATGAGGAGGGTGGAATCAATAATCTCTGATTCCATGATCTATATTTACTGCTTTAGAAAGTATCTGTTAAGAGTTTTCCCCCTTTGTTTCCTATGTAACTACATGAACCAATATTGTTCCAAGTTCAGTTCAAAGGACTGATATCAGAAAAGGCAGATTGCTGAGGGCTGTTCATGTTTGCACTGAATTCACATCGGGTACAAACACAAAGGTTTTAATATTCCTTGTATGGCTCCTCCTCCCTCCAGCTCTCTACTTCAAGGAGAAATCTTAGAGATCTCAGAATAACAAGACAGAGAGAATGATTGCTTTTAACACATTTCTTTGGTCTGTGGTGCCTAACTTCCTTCTGTGTCCTTGAGTGCTGAGGTGTAAATTCTATCTCCCTTCTTAAGTATGCAGCTTCCACCTGCAACCACCATGGCTTCTCTGCTTCCTCAGATGCTATATATGTTTCTAACCTCCCAGGGATGTGCAGGAATTATTTTCTCCTTCATTCCTCAGAGGCCAAAATAAAAATGGTTGTGGGGCCCATCGCAGCACCGCAAAGATCATAAATCTAGAGCTGAAAGACACCTCAGAGGCTGGCTGCTCCAACTCCTTAATTTTACAGAAGAAGAAAGTGAGGCCCAGCTCCTCCTTATCTTTATTGAGGAAAGACAAAACAGCAATCCTCCATGGAGCCAGAGGGGAATAATACTTTAAGACCCTGGGAAGTACACATTCAAACCTCTGACCTCTGAATAGGGAGCTCTTGGGAGGGGAGAGAAGGGGGCCAGTGCTGACACCCTCCAAGTAGGACTTAGGTTTCTTCAGAAGGTGAGAGCAGCTCAACAGTCCAAGGATAGGACTTGTCAACCTCGTACCCTCACTGCCTGGACTATTTCAATAGCCTCTTCCAAGTATTCCCACCTCTCTCCTCTATTCAGGGATGCCTATCTTGGGGTGCCACTATCCTTAGCTGCCTACTACAACTAGGTCCAACTCTATTTGCACTTCATTCCTCAACCATCTCACTAACCACCTCAAAAACCATGCCCCCAAACCATTTCCCCTTTCAACCTTGAGGCCCCTTACCAACCTTCTGTTTCAGGATCAATAATCAAATTACCTCTGTCTTGGCTCTTAGAAAGATCAGGTGAGTCTCCTGCTGCGTGGCTCCCTTTGCCATCCTTGTAACTTTCCAAACCCAAATCCCCCTCCCCGGCCACCACTGCTCTATATGTGCTATCCCTCCCTATTAGGTCCAGAACTAGCTTTGCCTTTGTATTTGTATCTACAGTGGTTGGCACCAGCTCTAGATATTCTCTCGTACTATTTATTTATTCCCAGCGCCTAGAACAGCTACTTTACCCATGTTTGCCTGTTTAATTATGGGAGGTAGCATGGTACAGTGGAGACAGAGGCCCTGGATTTGAATTCTGGCTTTGTCACTTATTGACTGTGTGACCTTGGGCAAGTAGCTTAACCTCTCTGGGCTTCAGTTTACTCATCTGTAAAACTGGCAGTTGAAGCTTACTAAGGCACTTCCAGTTTTAAATTTATGAGTCTAGGAATTCCAACCAACCCTTTAAATCCTAACTCAAATGGCACCTATTGCAGGTAATCTTCCCTGATGCCCTTGGTTGGTAATGACTTTCCCCTTTGGACTTGGCACAACACTTTGCTTTAGACCTTTCTAGTGCATTTTTATTGAATATTTTATATTATAGTTTGGCAACTAGATGGTGCAGTGGATAGTGTGCCAGGCCTGGAGTCAGGAAGACTCACCTGCCTGAGTTCAAATCCCCCCTTAGATACTTCCTAGCTGTGTGAGCCTGGGCAAGTCACTTTACCCTGTTTGCCTCAGTTTCCTCATCTGTAAAATGAGCTGGAGAAGGAAATGGCAAACCACTCCAGTATCTTTGCTAAGAAGACCCCAAATGGGGTCAGAAAGAGTTGGAAACAACTGAAAACAACTGCATAATAATGGCTGAGTCTTGTCTCTCCACCAGATTTTAAGCCTTTTGAGGATAGGGACTGTGTCTTATCTAAACTTTATATTTAGCATGGTGCTCACATCATAGAAATTGCTTCCAAAGTTTGTTGAATGACTGGCTGACTGAATTCAGTTAAATCCCTCTTCAACTTGCTACTTTTCTAGAGCTCTGTACCTATAGTTCCAAAAGAGCCCAACGTTGCTCCAGCCTATCTCTAGTGCTAGGTCTCTCACCCCAGTACTTGGCACCCTGACTTTCTCTTCTCCCTTCTACTAGGTCTTTCATCTTCTCTTCTGACTTGACCCAAACTGGACCATCCCTTTGACAGCCTTTGTTGTCTAATGTGTGACGAGTGCTAGTTTGTGAAGGCATCTCAGGAATCTCCTTACTACAACCAACAAAAACTTCAGCCCAATTTTCAAGCAAGCTCAATATGGAGGACAGTAGGTACTAGTCCCTCCTGAAAAATGCACAGTGGGGTCATCTCAGGTAATGCCCTGGCCTGCACTGCCATCCCATGAGGTCATGCTCACTTTATCCTTGATTCTGCTGTTCCCTTTCTGGGCCTGCCCCTATACAAGTGCCTCCTCCCACCCCAGTTTTCCAGTTCCCTTTAAAGTGTTGTCTTCGCCAATTGGAATGAAAGCTCCTTATAGGTAGGGACTGTATTTTTTGCTTGTATTTAATGCTTAATAAAGGCGTTCCCTCTCACTCTCTCTCTCTCCCTTCCCCCCCCTCCTTTCTCTGTCTCTCTGTCTTTCTCTTCCCCCCATCTCTCTCTCTCTCTCTCTCTGTCTCTCTCTCTCTCTCTCTCTCTCTCACTCTCTCTCTCTCTCTCTCTCTCTCTCTCTCTCTCATTGGATCTGGGCCAAGTAAATAATTCTATGCCTTAATCTTCTTCCTCTGTTTTCAAAAGCACATGCTGACTATAAAATCTCTGGTAAAAAATAAAGCTCATATTTATATAGTACTTTAAGATTAACAAAGTGTTTTCTTTACAATAGCTATAGGATACGTTTTGCCTATGTCAGAGAAGCCTGAGGCTCAGAGAGGATTTGAACCCAGGTCTTCTAAGTCTAGGCCCAATATTCTAACCACCAAAGAGCCATTCTTTTAATCAAACTTGGTAGGACACCCAAAGTCATGAACTGTGCTGGTCCTCCTACAGCCAAAACATTTTAAGATTCTCAAGAAGACTTTCTAGTGGTGAGCATTAATCACCATTAGACTAAATGTAAACGCCTCTAAAATTCCCCACTCCAGACACATTAATACTGGAGAAACTGATATTGATGAGTGAATAATGCATCCCGAAGCAATTCATAAGCCTGCCCATATATAGAGGCTTGCGACCTTCTGAGCTCAAGGGTCTTCTTGCCATAGCTGCTCATTCCAAAAAGAGCCTGCCAGATCCCATTGACCTTTGCACTAAGGTCAGGCCTATGTCTGTGTCTAGAAACATAAGAGAGAGGACAGTCAGTCTGGTGAGTGGCCAAAGTGCTGGATTTGGAGTCTGGAGCCCTGGGTTAAAGTGTCAGATGAGAACAAAGAAGGAACTGCTATGACCACACTGCCTCAGCCCAGTACCAGAGTCCTTAGAGGGTCTGTACAAAACCAGTTAGCGCTGTCGGCTGGAGAGAAACGGTCCGATGTCATGGCTGTGATCTCCCTGTGAGTCGCCTCACTCCAGTCCTGTTCATGCCATGCTGGCCCCCTCCCTGCTACATCAGTAGCCACAGTCAGTAATGCCTTTACTAGTACCTGCCTTTAGTCAGAAGATATATACACCTCAGCTCAACCCTCCACCAACCTTGGAAAGCTGTCCCATGCTAGGATTTTTCCCTTCGTGCACTCTAAATTTCGGCCCAATTTAACTTCTGTTGTATATCCCTTTTCGATTTCTTCCCTTTTCCCTTCTTAATGCACAGCTGATAGAGGACTGGGCCTGGAGGAAGGAAGTCCTGTGTTCAAATGTGGCCTTAGGCATTTACTAGGCATGTGACCCTGGGCAAGTCATTTAAGCTTGCCCAGGTTAAATGCCTCAGTTTCTTCAACTGTAAGATGAGGATAATAATAGCACTGCCTTCCGAGCGTTGTTATGAGGATCCAATGAGATGGTTATAAAATACTTAGCAGTGCCTGGTCCATAGCAGGCCCCTGATAAATGGTTATTTCTTTCCTTTCCTTCCTTTCTTTGCTCAGGTTAACCCCTGCCCCTTCAATGGGCTTCCCAAACACGCAGCCCCTATCTGCTGAACTCTCTCCCTTCCTTCAAGACCTTAACTTGGCAGGGACCTCCTCTGGGAAGCCTTCCTCGGCTCTCCAGGTGAAAGGTGCGGTTCACCCCCCCAAATTCCCATGGCAACCTGCCTCACCCTGGGGCCTGCTCTCATCTCACTCACCCTGGTATTAGAGGCATTTGTGTAAATGCATCTCCATATCTGACTGGAAGCTCATTCTGTGTAGCATCCAGGCCACAAGTGTTTTTTCATTCACAGAGCAAGGGAGGGAGGAGGCATTTAGGAGTTTCCTAGTGCACATCGAGGCAGAACACCAGCCTTGAGTCAGTCCTCTGGGTGCCATTTACCAGTGGGGTGGCCTTGGGCAGATGACCTTCCCTTTCTAGGCCCCCTGCCCTCACCTCTGCAATGAGGATGATAATCGCCAAACAGCTGTGTGCACAGGGTTGTTCTGAGGTCAGGATTTTGTAAACCATGGGCCCTTTCCTCATTTTACCCAAAGGGTCAGTCAACAAGCCTGCTTGTTGTTATTATTGTTGAATCTGTCAGACTCTTCAAACCCAAATCACTGTGGCTCTCATTGACTGGCCAATAATAGGTCTCAGCCCAAGACTCACTTGGTCATTGTTTGGGCCCTGATTGGTTCAGAGTGGATATAAACAGCAGTAGTTTCTGTTTTGGCCAGAAACCCTGAGGGTCTTCCCCTCCCAGATTGACTTTCTTGGACTAGATAGAAGAGGTCATTCTTTGCCTCGTTTCTTACCTAGCCTTAATCACTGAATGGGCCTTGCCTCAGATAAACTGAGACCTGGGAAAGACTTTAGTTTGAGAAGGCCAAGGTCTCCCATTGCTTCCAGGGCCACTTCCAGTCATCCTGATCTACATCTGACCACTGGTCCTAGATGGCTCTGGAGGAGAAAGTGAGGCTGGTGACTTTGCACAGCCCTCCCTCACTTAAATCCAACTCACTTGCAAGTCATGGCATCATCTTCCTGATGTCATGGTCCTCTTTGAGAACAAAGGACAAACAACAATGAAATGCTTACTAAGTGCTGAACAACATCCTAAGCACAAGGAAAGGCAAAAATCCCAGTCCCTGCACTCAAGGAACTCCCATTCCAATGGGGAGACAATTTGCCTTTCATTTTCTTGTGAAACTCAAATGAGATAATGAGTATAAAGTCCTATATCCACTTGGGGTCTTATTGTTCTGTAGACTGAGAAAGCATGGGACAAAAAATCTGCCTCCCCCAAAAGGAGAGAAAATGGAAAAAAAAACCCAAAGCAAAATAAAACAAACAGAAACTGAGGCCTGCTTGGAATATGTTCTGTCCTTACCATGCCCTTGTTGGCTCATGTTCACAGGCTCTGTAAGTTGACAGGACCTCAATGTCCATTCTAGTCCAACTAGAAACAATTGCAAGGAATTCATACACATAGTAGGCTCTTGATAAATGCTGGCTTCATCGATTTAAGGCATGAACTAGTGGTCATCCAGTCTCTTCCTGAACGCTTCTGAGCAATGGGGAATTTGCTACCTAATGAACCCATTCATTCCATTTTTGGATACCTCTACTTGTTAGAAAACTCTTCCTTATGCTGATTGAAATTTGCCTTTCTAAAACTTTCACCCAAGGGACCCAACTCTGTCTTTCTGTGGCTATAAAGAGTGACAGCTCCCTCTTCTACACAAAGCCTCTTCCAGTGTCTGAAAACAGATATTATCCATACCCCAACTCCTACCCACACTATTCTCCATTTTTGACATCTCTAATTTTATAGGTGTGTCCCCTTATGAATAAGAATCAAGTCCCTTTTCTTTCTTGGTTGTTCTACTTTGGACACAATCTGTGGTTCTTTAGTACACCTTATAAAATGTGTTCCCTGCCACCCCTCTCTGTCCCCCACCCAAAGTGAACAGCACACTTCAGATGTGGTTTAACCAGGACAAGGCATGATGGGACCATTGTCTCCCTACTCTTGGATACCACACGCTTCTCTTCATGTAGCCCAAGTCTGACTCTTTGTGACCCTGTGGACCATAGCATGCCAAGAGGTTTTCTTGGCAAAGATACCATGGTTTGCCATTTCCTTTTCCAGTGGATTAAGGCAAACAGAGGTTAAGTGACTTGCCTAGGGTCACACAGCTATTGTCAATAGCAGGTCTTTCATGTCTAAAATTGAGGCTTCTGACCAAATACAAATTTACCTTGATTTCCTTGTAAGCACAAGCTATTGAGAGTCAAGAGCAGAGTCACCCAGATTGGTGTCGTTGTAGTTTCAAGTACTATCTCAGAAGATGGCATATAACCAGAGCTCAGAACCGGTAGCATTTCCCCTTCAAGGCCTGAGGGAGTAAGCTTTTACAGAGTATGTGCATACTTACTGAACTTTGGTCAGGAAGACTCACTAAGCCTTTTCTCCCTTCCACTGATGACAAAACTAACTATATTCAGTTAATAGAACCACGAACTTAAATCATACTCTACTCAGGTCTCTACAAATTGCTTTGACACCATCTGGACATTTTGGGGTCCAGTGAGCTTGAACATTATTAACTTGTCATTGTCATCTGGTAGCACTCTCTCATCTTGTGGCCCCATGCTCTTATTTGAGGCAAACACCTTCATTTGCCATTGGCGTACTTTCACACCTACCCCTATTCTGCAAGCAATTACTATACTGAAAGAAACAATCTGAAATCTAGAATCACCAGTACATTTTACATGGAAGGTGTTTATCTCTATTTTTCTCTATCTCCATTCCCTCCTTCTCTCTCTCTCTCTCTCTCTCTCTCTCTCTCTCTCTCTCTCTCTCTCTCTCTCTCCCTCTCTCCATTTGTTGGGGACAGTATTTCTCTACCCAGTCTTAAGGCTTTAGGCTTTTACCTTTTTCTGCTTTTTTTGTTTTCTGTTGGGGCCTCATGACCATTGACTGAAAGTGTCTTGTGGTTCCTGATGACAAGATGGCAGTGATCAGAAGGGGTTTTGGGGGCACAGTTGCCACTGTCCTCATGGCACAGAGCCATCCCTGCTTAACCTTTTGATTTAAAATTGGAATAGACTATGGAGATCGTCTAGCCTAATGCCCTCATCTTACAGATGAGGAAACTGAGGCCTAAGCTCACAGGACATTTGGTTTCTAAGATCTCAGAAATCTTATAATACAGTCCAATGCAGGAGGCTTTCTTCAGATACATACATGGTTTCAGAACATAAATGCAAACAAAGGGAGAATCATTCAGGTAACTAAATATGCACTATTCTGTATTAACAAGGTCATAGGAGCATGGTTAGGATCCTATATCTACAACCAGAAAAGTCCTTAGAGGTGATCTAGGCCAGCCCCTTCATTTTACATATGAGGAAACTGAGGCACAAAATGGTTAATAATTTAAGGTCACATAGCTAATAAGTTGCAGAACCAGGTCCTCTGACTCCAAATCTACCATTCTTTCCAAAGTACTCCTCTGCCCTTAGGTGGCTAAGTTTTCTGAACTCTCCCCCGACCCCAACGCACTCAGTCATACAGCCACAGTCTAAATGTTAATTTTGACAGTACAAACCTAGAAGCTTTGGCTTTCTCTGCTTTTAAGGGAACCGGGGCCTCTACCTTACGCAATTAGTGTCCTCATCAGAAGCACTGGCAGCAGCTAATGGCTGCCTTTCTTTCCTCTGATTGTGGTAAATACTCTTAGGAGACAGGCAGTACCTTAGATCTTGGATTGTTTCCATGATAGAAGATTTAAGCTCTCATGATACCAACAAGTAAAGCTATTGTTCCATTGTTTTCAGTTGAGTCCCACTCTTTGTGACCCCATTTGGAGTTTTCTTGGCAAAAATACTGGAGTGGTTTGCCATTTCCTTCTCCAGCTCATTTTACAGATGAGGAAACTGAGGCAAACAGGGTGAAGTGACTTGCCTGGAGTCACGCAGATAATAAGTACCAGAGGATGGATTTGAATTCAGGCAGATGAGTCTTTCTGACTCCAGGCCTAGTGCCTTTTCCACTGTGCCACCTAGCAGCCCCAGTGAAAATGTTACTTGATGGCTATTCAACTGGAAAGGAGAAACAGGTCATCAGATTGACACCAGAGATTCCTGAGCAACAACAGATCTTGGTTGTGGATTAGCCCACAACATTTAGGGACCAAGGAACACTGAGGCTGGATTACTTCAGAATGTGGCCAGCTAGCAAAATTCAGTACATGAAAGGAAGAGGACCCCAGATATCAGGTCTTGTCTCTGTCTCTTTTTCCTTTGAGCACCTGTGCATTCTTGGGCTAACCTGACCATATCTTAAAACAATGACAATACCTTGTGCATATGGGTCGTCTGTCCCGCCCCCCCCCCCCCAATGAAAGTCTGCAAACAAAGGCTGGGTGATTACACATCAGGAGTATTACAGTGGGGAGTTTTTTCATGTGTGGATTGGATTAAGTGGTCCGGTCCGTAAGGTCCCCTCCAACTTACAAAATTCTGCAACTTATTTACACTGTCCATTGCATATAGTTAGGATACTCACTCCAATTGGTTTAAACAGAAAAACATCAACAAGCACAGTCATAGCTAAATACTTTCAAAAAATTAGTATGCTCCCCTTTATAAGTAATGCAATCCATAGTCCTTAAGCCTCAACTTTTGCCCACATCCTTTTTTGGTAATTGTTCTTAGTAATCAGGGCTCTCTCTTGATCAACATGTCAAGAGATCATTTAAAGAATACTGTGATCTAAATGTGGGTACCCTTTGGATTTCCAGCATGTTAGCAGTCTCATTCTCCCTTCCTCCAACTCCTTTGCTATCCTTCTCACTGTCTGACCCTTTCCCATTAGTTACATAGGACACAATGAACTAATCCACTCGTCATTAAGTTCCATTAGCTGAGCAGACAGTGTAACTGATTATTGGAGATAACATTTTTAATGCTATTTAACAACTTGGCAGCTTTTAAAGTCAGAAACCCAGGGAAGAAGCTCACTGACTGAAGAGAAATCCCGGGTTAGGTGGGTGGGGGCAGGGATGCAGGAGAAGGAGCTCAGACATTTGCACACACTTTCTGGAAAAGGCCTGACTTTCAAAGCTGGTAGTGGCTGTGCAGCCTTCCCAACCACTTAGTCTTAATCTGATGAAATGCTTTCCTCCTGACACCTACAAGTTAGAGACCCATCTCAGCTAAAACTCTTTTCCCTTAGCCCTACCTTCAGTCTTTTCTTCCTTTTCTTTCTCTGATTCTCTGTTTCCTCATTTGTAAGAGAGGGTGAGACGAGACTGCAGGTTGACAGGTTTAGTGGGGAGGTGGGGGGGAGGGGTCATCCGAAACCATCCCATCGAATTCCACAAGCACTTTTTAATTACCTATTAAAGGTAATTAAGACTGCTGCTCTGGGTACAGTGAGAAACAAAGCATTTCCTGCCCTCCAGATGGCCACACTCCACTTGTGAGGTAAAAGCCCTGGGGTCTGGCCAGTAAGGGCCGGCCCAGGCCCCAGAGTCAGAGCTGGGGTATTTCCATTACCCATCCTGGATTCCTGTAGGCAGGTTCCACAAGGCTCCACGTGACAAGGCAACAGGCAGAGCCCCTTGCGCATGCTCCGAGGCCCAGGCCCTCATTGGCCATTCTCCAGAGCCACCTTTCCTTGTTGTTCCGTCGTGTCCAACTGTTAATGACCCCGTGGACTCCAGCATGCCAGGCCTTTCTATCTTCCACTGTCTCTAAATAAATGCAAAATCATTTCAGAATGGAGTGGTGGAGGTGGGCATAACTAAGGACTGTGTGGGGGTGGGAGGGAGTGGGGGGGGGGGGGACAAAGAAAAGCTTCTGCAGCTGATCCCTGAAGGGAGACTGAGGAAAGCATCTGAGGCCTGTGAGACTGCAAAGGCTCATGGGAAGCAGGTAGGAAATGGAATGTTGATTCCTGGCAAGGGCAGATGTTCTTCCTAAATGAACTGGTCTCCTGACAGGGCCAGGGTCTCTGGGGTACTCTGCCTTGAACAGACCACTTGGAGAGTATCATGGTTGACTTTGGGGAGCCACGTTTAGGGAGGACATTGAGAAACTAGAGGAAGTCTGGAGGGGATGGGTCCAGGGTAGTGAGGAAGCTATAGAGGAGGCCATGTGAGGAGTAGCTGAAGGAAATGAGGAAGACTTAAAGGGGGCAAGATAGTGTTGTCTTCCTGCCTGTGACGGCATGGCATGAGCACCGACAAGCACAGAACCTCAAAATTGTAAAGAATGTCAGAGGCCGCCTAGTTCAACCCATGCCTGACCATTTCGGGAGATTTTTCCCCTCTACAAAATTTGCAATAAATGGTCATCCATCCTTCAGCTGAAAACCTCAAGTGAGAGAGAACTTGTTATCACCTAAAGCAGGGGTGGGGAACCTGTGACCTTGAGGCCACATGTGGCCCTCTAGGACCTCAAGTGCAGCCCTTTGACTGAACCCAAACTTCACAGAACAAATCCCCTGAATAAAAGGATTTGTTCTGTAAAACTGCACCCAAAGACCTTTAGGTCCTAAAACATCAATTCAATCCAATCCAGTTCATTTTCCTTTGTAATAGTTTTTCCTTCTATCAAGCCTAAATCTGCCTTTCACAAACTTCCCCCTAATAACAACTAACATTCATTTAGCACTTACTATGTGCCAGACACTATGCTAAGGGCTTTACAAGTATTGTCTCATTTGAACCTCACAACAGCCTGGGAGGTTGGTGCTACTTTTCCCCCATTTTACAGTTGAGGAAACTGAGGCAGATATAGGTAAGTGATTTGCCCAGGGTCACATAGCTAGTAATTTTGCGAAGGTGAATTTGAACTTGGGTCTTCCAGACTCTAGGCCCAGTGGTCTATCCACTGTGCCGCCTAGCTTGCCTTAGTACTCTGCTCTGGAGACAAGCAAGAAGGGGGTAGGGGTGTTTCAAATACTTAAACACAGCTTTCAGATTCCCCTCCCCTTTATCAAACTGGGCCAACTGTTTTTTGATGTTCTCCAACTCATAATAATGATCAATAGTGACTTCCATTTGCACAGCATGTTAAGGTTTGCAAAGCATTTTACATACCTCATTACACTTTAGCAATGTCCTTCCTAAAATGTGGCACCCAAACCCAGAACTCCAGATGTGATGTAGACCAACAAGGGAAGAATGTGAAGGTCTATCACCTTCCTAGCTCTGACCACTCTCTTCCTATAACCCAAGGGCTTGCAACCCACTAAACCACAAAGACATTGTAGAAGAGCTGCTGTCTGTCTAGCTGTACTTCTCCCATCTCATACGTAGGAAGTTGATTTTTTGAGCTCATATGTAGGATTTTACATTGATCCTTATCAATAATGAAATTTACATCTTAGGTTCATCTCAATACTCTAGCCTATGGCAAGGTTTTTGGAGCTTGATTCTATCCTATATATCATATGTATGATATAAGTAATGATAGAGTATACACACACAGAGCCACTTCTCTATACTGTGTGCATTCTGCAAATTTGATAAGTATGTCATTTGTGACTTCAAACAAGACATTGATTAACATGTTAAATAACACAGGGCCAAGGACAGATCTCTGTGGCCCTCCACCAGAGACATCCTTTTAAACTGAGCTGTTTTGCATGGCTGCAGAAGGCAGAACTAGGAGCTTGAATGACAGAATGAGGCTTGAAATTAAGGAAAAAAAAACTTAATAATTAGAGCTCCTTTTCCCACCTTAGCAATGGCCATGCTTGTTGCATACTCTATTATAATTTATCTGCCCATCTCTTAATGATAATTTGTTACTTATCATCTGTAATACATTGTCAAAAAAATGTGATTTCTCAATTGAATTGGGTTGAATTCATGCAGGTGCTATAGGTCCACCAGCATGGATCACAATACTCTGCATACTCTTCACATGGTGTGACCCAGAACTTTACCATCTGAAATCGCTGAAGTTTGTCCCCTGCATTTCCGGTTTCTAGATGCTGGCACACTCTCCATTTGTCACCAGGTTCCCAAGGAACTCCTACTATCTCTTCCTCTTTCCCCCATCCCCTACCTTACCCCAGCCACTCACCCACTAAAACCATCGAAATCATCCATTGAAACCTGCTCCTAACAAAAGATCTGAGAATTTCACTCACAGTGAGGTAGATGTGATTGACAGATGTTGGCTTGTTAACCACTATAATGGT
>NW_023494472.1:0-1530 GCF_011100635.1 Trichosurus vulpecula
CTTAAATAGCAAATAAATATCCTTCAGATAAGACTGCCCAAATTTTATTGAGCTAACAATTATCAAATCAAGCTACATAACTTTTCCATCTTCTAAAAACTTCCTCACACCCATCTCCAACTTACTTTGACCATCTGAAACTATCATTCTCGGGACAGGAGAGGCTTAGCTAGCTCCCATTTGTCCCCAAACTTTCTTATCTCCCTTTCCTATTTTCCCTCAACCTTAATTCACCTTTCCAAATCTTTCAAACCTAGTACTAAGACTTCTTTACATTTCAACCATAAGACAAAACAACTCATAAGTTAGTACTTTCATTGTCATAACTGTGTATACTGGAATCCCATTCCAGCTTCTTAAACACACAAAGACACAAAAAAAGACTCATTCTAAAAAAAAGGGAACACTTATTAAAAAGATCTGCCATCTCATCTCCCCCTAAGGGTGGGTTCTTCTCCATCAGTTGGCAGACTTCACTAATTAAACTACCAGGCCAAACCCATCTCAAGTCTTAGTCTAATCTTATCAGTTTTTTTAAAAGAAGCCAGGTTGGAGGCTTCTTGACCCCTACCATCCTCTTATTGCTGCCCCTCTCCTTTCCTTCCCTTCTGACAGGTGGGCTAAGGTGAAATTCTTTTCTTCTTATCTAAACTAAGGGCAGGGAGGAGTAAGGAATTTAGACAGTCCTTTGGAACCTCCTTACTCAAAAAAAACTTGAATAAGGCATCAAATGGGCCTTCAACCTCCCTCTCAAGGCTTCTATAGATAAGCATTAATTCTAATAATTCTAATAAGGTTCTCACCCAGAAACTCTGAGAACTCACAATAGGTTTGAACTGCAACCAATTGGCTTACAGGTGGAAATTCAGCAGGCCTTCTAAAATTATACAAAAAGATTTTACAGAACATTTTTTTTCAAAAGTATTTTCCCTTCTTAAAGCAAAATAACCTTTAAATGCTGGAATTCATTAACTAAGTTGGTGCCAAATGTCCTCATTCTCAATATTGCACAGAATTCCTAGACATTACAAAGTTCCTTAATCAAAAAGTGTTATAATGGGAGGACACTTAATTTCTATAAATTACATACTCAATTAATTAGCCTTATCACAATAATAAGGTTTACCAGGACTTAAAAAAGCTTTTTTCATAAGAATTCCTCTACACAGAAAACCACACAAGATTGATAAGAATTCATGACTAGATGGTTTCAAAAGTTCTTGTTTCAGGAAATAACCTCAATTTCTTAATTAACTACGATTCTTAATCTAACAACATCCAGATTATAAGAGAAATTATTCTCTAACAGCACAGGTAATGCGATGTTAACCAATTTGTATATAATAACTAACTTAGAAATAAGTATACCACAAGCAATTACCATGTATCTAAGACTTGAAACAGATTCCAATTAATTACCAATCTAGTGATCATAACTGAGTTGGATAAGCAAATCAAATCTGATTCATAACCACTAGTGGTAACATTTTAACTTCTAAGGCCCAATACTCTCTGCATTATAAAAGATTA
>NW_023494472.1:1630-16561 GCF_011100635.1 Trichosurus vulpecula
TAGGAAGTAGACTGTTTTACTATCTTCTTTTTATAAACGAAGAAACTGAACAATATTCCAAAAACTGCCCACCTGCCTACAAATAGATTGATTACAAGTATACATTGAGGCCCTCAACCTAAGAGTGTGAACAACAGAGAAATCCCTTGTATCTCTAGCACACAACATCTCTCGAAAGTATGAAATTCTCAACAAAATGTTCCAAAGCTTTGGGATCTTAAACTATTCACTGTGCCTCTGTGTACCCCCATGTTTTCTTGTTTAAAAGTGGTTGGGTAAACGTATGACATTTCTGCGAAGACATGATGAATCTTATGGTCTTGTGCCATTGGCTCACAATGTCAACAAATTCTCTAAGAATTTAAGCCAAATTTAAATATCCTGAAGAATAAATGGCTAACAAGAAATTTAGCACCGAATCTGAATGACTCTCTTATGGAAGATCAAAGGCACCATTCCACAACACAAAAGTCATAACAAAAGTCATCATGACACTAAACCCTAACCAATAACCCACAAGGCAGCGGATCCAATGCCAGCCATATTGCCACATAGCAACCTACAGCAAATCACTCCATACTACAATCATCTACGGCCAATGATTGTATCACATAACAATCCATACTTTATCAAAATGCCACAGTACAAAGCACCACCCAAATAATGCCTCTTTGTTTCTTTTTCAGGAATGAACTTTCCCCATGCCCTACTTGTTGTTACAAATTCCTCCCCATGTTAGTTACCTTGGCGATAGAATAATAACATCACAAGTGTTCTATGATGCAATAAGGAGCAGCTTTTACTGGGTGAGTTGATTTTTTCAGAGATCATTCTGCGATTCCTCAAGTGTTCTGTCATTCAATCAGCAGCTTTTAACTGGCTGAATTTTCTTTTCGAGACCTTCCTAGGATTAGACAGCAAAAGGCTCAATATCAATATTGGATATCACACAGATTGCCGCAATAAAAATCCACTAACACAAATTATATTATATATGGAGAATACCCTCATTGCACCCTTGTCATCTCAAAAGCATTACATGGTTTTCCATGGAAGAGGTCACAGTAGTGATAAGCATGTAATAAATAGGAATAGCAATGCTGATAATGATAAGAATAGCTCTCATTTGTATGATCCTTTCAGGTTTTCAAGGTGTTTTCAAATATCCTATTTAAATAACACAACCACTCCAGGAAGTAGACTGTTTTAGTATCTTCTTTTCAGAAATGAGGAAAATGAATAATATTCCACCCACTGCCCAACCTGCCTATAAATAGATTTATTACAGGTACACATTGAGGCACTCAACCGAAGAGTGTAAACAACAGATGAGTTAATTGTATCTCTAGCACATAGCATCTTTTGAAATGTATGAAATTCTCAACAAAATATTCCAACGCTATGGGATCTTATACTATTTGCTGTACCTCTGTTGACCCCAATGTTTCATTTGAAAAAAGGGTAGGTATACTTCTGAGATCTCTGAGGTCCCTTCATGAATCTCATGTTCTTGTGCCATTGGCTCAAAATGTGAAGGAGTTCTCTAAGAATTAAAGAGAAATTTAAATATCCTGATGAATAAATGGCTAATGAGGAAATTAACATTGAATATGAAAGAATGTCTTATGGAAAATCAAAGGTATCTTTCCACAACACAGAAGTCCATAACAAAAATCATCATGACACTAAACCATAACCCACTAACCCACAAGACACCAATTCCAGTGCCAGACACACTGCCACATAATAGTGTACAGCAAATCACTGCGTAACACAATGATCCATGGCCAAACATAACATTCCATACTTTATCAAAATGCCACTGTCCAAACCACCACCCACATCATGCCTCCTTGCTTTCTTTTTTATGAATGATCTCTCCTAGTACCCTTCATTGTTGTTAGTACCCCCTTCACATATTACCTTGGAGATAGAATAATAACCTCAAAAGTGTTCTGTGATGTCATAACCAGCAGTTTCTACTGACTTAGTTGATTTTTTGAGAGATCATCCCACGATTTCCCAAGATTTCTATCATTCAATCAGCAGCTTTTTATGGCTGAATTTTCTTTTGAGAGGTCATCCTAGGATTCAACAGCAAAAGTCTTGATATCAGTATTGGGTATGATGTGGATTTAAGGCTGGCGAATCAAATAATAGAAATCATATTATTTATGAAGAATACCCTCTTTGCACCCTTGTCATCTCAAGAGCATTGCATGGTTTTTTATGGAAGATATCACAGTTGTGATAAGTATATAATAAATAGGAATAATAATTCTGATAATGATTATAATACCTCTCATTTGTATGATGCTTTCATGTTTTCAAAGTGCTTTATAGATATTGTCTTTGAATACCAATACTATTCCAGGATGTAGGCACTATTATTATCTTCTTTTTATAAATGAGGAAACTCAACAATATTCCACCCACTGCCTAACCTGCCTACAAATAGATTGATTACAAGTACACATTGTGGACTTCAACCTAAGAGAGTGAACAACTGATGAATTAATTGTATCTTTAGCACACAGCATCTTTTGAAACCTATTAAGTTCTCAACAAACTATTCCAGGTCTATAGGATCTCAAACTACTTACTAAACCTCTGTGGACCCAAGTTTTAACATTTGGAAAATAGGGTGGGTTAACTCCTACGGTCTGTGAGATCGCCTTGAGAATCTTATGGTCTTGTGCCATGTCTCAATATGTCAATGAGTTCTGTAAGAATATAAGACAAATTGGGATGGAGCCAAGATGGCAGCTGGAAAGCAGGGAGTAGCGTGAGCTCCCCGCCGAGCCCCTCCAAAAACCTATAAAAATGGCTCTGAACCAATTCTAGAACTGCAGAAACCACAAAATAGCAGAGGGAAGCAGGGCTCCAGCCCAGGACAGCCTGGATGGTTTCTGGGTGAGTTCTATCCTGCACGGAACTAGGAGTGGAGCGGAGCAGAGCCCAGCATGGGCGGCACGGACCAACCAGACCAGGAGCTGGGTGTAGCGCGCCCTAGCACCCTGAATCAGTGAGCTGCAGCAGTTATCAGACTTCTCAACCCACAAATACCAAAGACAACAGAGAAGGTTAGTGGGAAAAGTTGCAAGAGTGGAAGGAGTTCGTGGTTTGGCTACCGCCCCGGGGGCAGCGGAGTTGGGGCAGCTACAGAACTACATTGCAGTTGCCTCCAGGCCCCAGGCCCACCTGGTGGGAGGAATTAAGTGGCGGATCAGAGCAGGAGTGCACAGCCTGCTGAAGATCTAAGTCCAGTCTGGGTTGGGGGTTCTTGGGGAAGGAGGAGTGCTGGTGTGGCAGAGCTGGCATATCCCCCGAGCCTTGGAACACAGAACTCTTTAGTCTACAAGCAGTCATACGACGCTGAAAAACTCAAGGGTCAAGTTAGTCGGCTGGGAACATGGCCAGGCAGCAAAAATGCACAGAAATTCAGTCTCAAACTTTGGATTCTTTCTTTGGTGACAAAGAAGACCAAAACATACAGCCAGAAGAAGTCAACAAAGCTAAGAGGCTACAACAAAAGCCTCCAAGAAAAACGTGAACTGGTCTCAGGCCATGGAAGAGCTCAAAAAGGAGTTGGAAAAGCAAGTTAGAGAAGTAGAGGAAAAATTGGGAAGAGAAATGAGAAGAATGCAAGAAAACCATGAAAAACAAGTCAATGACTTGCTGAAGGAGACCCAAAAAATACTGAAAAATATACTGAACAAAACAACACCTTAAAAAATAGACTAACTCAAATGGCAAAGAGCTCCAAAAAGCCAATGAGGAGAAGAATGCCTTGAAAGGCAGAATTAGCCAAATGGAAAAGGAGGTCCAAAACACCACTGAAGAAAATACTACCTTAAAAATTAGATTGGAGCAAGTGGAAGCTAGTAACTTGATGAGAAATCAAGATATTATAAAACAGAACCAAAGGAATGAAAAAATGGAAGACAATGTAAAATATCTCATTGGAAAAACCACTGACCTGGAAAATAGATCCAGGAGAGATAATTTAAAAATTATTGGACTACCTGAAAGTCCTGATCAAAAAAAGAGCCTAGATATCACCTTTCAAGAAATAATCAAGGAGAACTGCCCTGATATTCTAGAGCCACAGGGCAAAATAGAAATTGAAAGAATCCACCGATCGCCTCCTTAAATAGATCCCAAAAAGATATCTCCTAAGAATATTGTAGCCAAATTCCAGAGCTCCCAGATCAAGGAGAAAATACTGCAAGCAGCCAGAAAGAAACAATTTGAGTATTGTGGAAACACAATCAGAATAATACAAGATCTAGCAGCTTCTACATTAAGAGATCGAAGGGCTTAGAATACAATATTCCGGAGGTCAATGGAGCTAGGATTAAAACCAAGAATCACCTACCCTGCAAAACTGAGTATCATGCTCCAAGGCAAAATGTGGATTTTCAATAAAATAGAGGACTTTCAAGCTTTCTCAGTGAAAAGACGAGAACTGAATAGAAAATTTGAATTTCAAACACAAGAATCAAGAGAAGCATGAAAAGGTAATCAAGAAAAAGAACAAGAAAAAGAAATTGCAAGGGACTTACTAAAGGTGAACTGTTTTGTTTATACTCCTACATGGAAAGATGATGTGTATGATTCATGAGACCTCAGTATTAGGGTAGCTGAAAGGATTATGCATATATATATATATGTTTATGGATATATATGTATATGTGAGTGTGTATGTATGTATATGTGTATGTGTATGTATATGTATATATATATAGAGAGAGAGTGGGCACAGGGTGAGGGGCAGATGAAGGGAAGATATCTAAAAGAAATAAAATAAAATTAAGGGACAAGAGAGGAATATATTGAGAGAGGAAGATAGGGAGAGATAGAATGGTGTAAATTATCTTGCATGAAAGTAGCAAGAAAAAGCATTTTTGTAGGAAGAGAAGAGAAGTCAGTTGAGGGGGAATGAGTGAATCTTGCTCTCATCAGATTTGACCTGAGGAGGGAATACCATACATACTCATTTGGGTATCTTACCCCACAGGAAAAAAGGAGGAAGATTATTAAAAAAGGGGGATGAGAGAAGGGAGGGCAGATGGGGGTGGAGGTAATCAAAAACAAACACTTTGGAAAGGGGACAGGGTCAAGGGAGACAATTCAATAAAGGGGGATAGGTTAGGAAGGAGCAAAATATAGTTAGTCTTTCACAACATGAGTATTGTGGAAGGGTTATACATAATGATATGCATGTGGCCTATGTTGAATTGCTTGACTTCTTAGGGAGTGTGGGTGGGAAGGGAAGAGGGGAGAGAATTTGGAACTCAAAATTTTAAAAACAAATGTCCAAAAACAAAAAAAAAGTTTTTGCATGCAACTAGAAAATAAGATACACAGGCAATGGGGCGTAGAAATTTATCTTGCCCTACAAGAAAGGAAGGGAAAAGGGGATGGGAGGGGAGTGGGGTGACAGAAGGGAGGGCTGACTGGGGAACAACCAGAATATACACCATCTTGGAGTGGGGAGGAGTGTAGAAATGGGGAGAATCTTTGTAATTCAAACTCTTGTGAAAATCAATGCTGAAAACTAAATAAATTAAATAAAAAAAAGAATATAAGACAAATTTAAATATCCCCATCTTAAATTTTAGGAAATTGAGGCTAACAGCTATTAAGTGATTTGACCAGAATTACATAGCTAATAAGTAAGAATCTGAGGCAGAATTTGAACTAAGATTTCTTGACTCCAGGTCAAGTTCCCTATCCATAGTGTCACCTACCTGCCTATTCTGAATACTTCAAATGCCTTCTCCCTTTATCTTTTCATATTGCCTCGCTATTCATCATTAAAAACTCAGTTCAAATCCTACCCTCTTGTAAACACATTTATTTTCAGTGTGTTTTACTTCTTATTTTATGATCAAGTTTGTTGTTACTGTTTATTCTATTATTGGTTTTGTTTGATGATCTACATACATGTGTAATGTTTCATATTACATAAATATGTAATATTTCTTATATTTCTATGTATGCATGCATACCCGTATATGTAGGAGCTAACATTTATATGGTGTTTAATATATACCAGGCACTGTGCTAAGCTCTGTACAAGTATTATCTCACTTGAACCTTACAATAACCCTGGGAGGTAAGTGCTGTTATTACCTTCCTCTTACAGATGAGGACACTGAAGCAAACAGAGGGTAAGTGACTTGTGCATGATCAAACATCTAGCAAGTTTCTGAGGCTCAATTTGAACTCAGGTCCTCCTGACTCTAAGGCCACCACTCTATTCACTTCACTACCTCATTGCCCCAAGACACAGAGATAGATAGATACATCAAATAAATATAATATGATATGTATTTTATGAAAGGATATCTATCTAGAAGGAGATTTCCAAGTAAAATTAATTAAAGAATAAACAAAAAGGAGCAACAAACTTCAAGTCGTTACAAAATTAAGCTAAGCACCATTGAACTGTGAATAATTGTATATGAAATTCTGTTCTATCATTTACTTCTAGATAAAACAAACAGAGACCATGTGCATTAAATTTAATAAGGGAACACCAATGTTCATTGTATTTTGCCATTTGATTTTTTAATATAGTCAAAGTCTGTGTATCTGTTATTCTATTGTCTCTAATTTTGTCTACTCTTCAGTACTTCATCCAATTCTTCATATTTTTTTTTTGCTTCTTCAGATTCATCCTACCTCATGGTACAACATTGCATGATATAAATGTACAACAATTTATTTAATCTTTTATCGACTGTTGATTACTTAGTTTGTTTACAGTTTTTCATTACTACAAATAAGGTCGTTATGAACATTTTTTGAACAAATCAGATCTTTCTTCCTTTCTTTTTTTTTTTTTTTTAAATGCAATTTATTTCTTTAACATATTTGGTTTTCAGCATTGATTTTCACAACAGTTTGAATTACAAATTTTCTCCCCATTTCTGCCCTCCCCTCCCACTCCAAGATGGCGTATATTCTGGTTGCCCTGTTCCCCAGTCAGCCCTCCCCTCTATCACCCCCCTCCCCTCTCATCCCCTTTTCCCTTCCTTTCTTGTAGGGCAAGATAAATTTCTACGCCCCATTGCCTGTGTATCTTATTTTTTAGTTGCATACAAAAAGTTTTTTTGTTTTTGAACATCTGATTTTAAAACTTTGAGTTCCAAATTCCCTTCCCTCTTCCCTTCCCACCCACCCTCCCTAAGAAGTTGAGCAATTCAACCTAGGCCACACATGTATTATTATGTATAACCCTTCCACAATACTCATGTTGTGAAAGGCTAACTGCATTTTGCTCCTTCCCAACCCATCCCGCTTTATTGAATTTTCTCCCTTGACCCTGTCCCCTTTCCAAAGTGTTTGTTTTGATTACCTCCACCCCCATCTGTCCTCCACTCCATCATCCCCCCACCTTTTATTTTTTTTTTATCTTCCTCCCTCTTCTTTCCTGTGGGGTAAGATACCCAACTGAGTATGTATGGTATTCCCCCTCAGGCCAAATCTGATGAGAGCAAGGTTCACTCATTCCCCCCTCACCTGCCCTCTCCCCTCCTCCCATAGAACTGCTTCCTCTTGCCACCTTTATGCGAGATAATCCACCCCATTCTATCTCTCCCTATCTCCCTCTCTCAGTATGTTACTCTCTCATCCCTTAATTTCATTTTATTTCTTTTAGATATCTTCTCTTCATCCTCAACTCACCCTGTGTCTGCTCTCTCTCTTTTACATATATATATATACACATACATACACATACATACATATACACATAGATACATACATACATACACATTCACTTATATATATACTTAAACATATATATATATGCATATATATATATATGCATATTCCCTTCAACTACCCTAATACTGAGGTCTCATGAATCATACTCATCATCTTTCCATGTAGGAATGTAAACAAAACAGTTCAACTTTAGTAAGTCCCTTGCAATTTCCGTTTCTTGATTACCTTTTCATGCTTCTCTTGATTCTTGTGTTTGAAAGTCAAATTTTCTATTCAGTTCTGGTCTTTTCACTGAGAAAGCTTGAAAGTCCTCTATTTTATTGAAAGTCCATATTTTGCCTTGGAACATGATACTCAGTTTTGCTGGGTAGGTGATTCTAGGTTTTAATCCTAGCTCCATTGACCTCCTGGAATATCGCATTCCAAGCCCTTCGATCTCTTAATGTAGAAGCTGCCAGATCTTGGGTTATTCTGATTGGGTTTCCACAATACTCAAATTGTTTCTTTCTGGCTGCTTGAAGTATTTTCTCCTTGATCTGGGAGCTCTGGAATTTGGCAACAATATTCCTAGGAGATTTCTTTTTGGGATCTATTTGCAGAGGCGATCGATGGATTCTTTCAATTTCTATTTTGCCCTGTGGCTCTAGAATATCAGGGCAGTTCTCCTTGATAATTTCCTGTAAGATGGTATCTAGGCTCTTTTTTTGATCATGGCTTTCAGGTAGTCCAATAATTTTAAAATTATCTCTCCTGGATCTATTTTCCAGGTCAGTGGTTTTTCCAAGGAGATATTTCACATTGTCTTCCATTTTTTCATTCCTCTGGTTCTGTTTTATAATATCCTGATTTCTCATAAATTCACTAGCTTCCACTTGCTCCAATCTAATTTTTAAAGTAGTATTTTCTTCAGTGGTCTTTTGGACCTCCTTTTCCATTTGGCTAATTCTGCCTTTCAAGGAATTCTTCTCCTCATTGGCTTTTTGGAGCTCTTTTGCCATTTGAGTTAGTCTATTTTTTAAGGTGTTGTTTTCTTCAGTGTATTTTTCAGTATTTTTTTGGGTCTCCTTTAGCAAGTCATTGACTTGTTTTTCATGGTTTTCTCGCATCCTTCTTATTTCTCTTCCCAATTTTTCCTCTACTTCTCTAACTTGCTTTTCCAAATCCTTTTTGAGTTCTTCTATGGTCTGGGGCCAGTTCATGTTTTTCTTGGAGGCTTTGGTTGTAGGCTCTATGACTTTGCTTGTCTTCTTTAGGCTGTATGTTTTGGTCTTCTTTGTCACCAAAGAAAGAATCCAAAGTCTGAGACTGAATCTGGGCGCGTTTTCGCGTCCTGGCCATATTCCCAACTAACTAACTTGACCCTTGAGTTTTTCAGTGGGGTATGACTGCTTGTAGATTACAGAGTTCTATGTTCTACGTTTGGGGGGGAGGTGCCAGCTCTGTCAGAGCCGCACTCCTCCTTCCCCAAGGACCCCCAGTCCAGACTGGGCTCAGATCTTCGGCAGGCTGTGCACCCCTGCTGCAATCCGCCACTTAATTCCCCCCACCAGGTGGGCCTGGAGCCGGAAGTAACAACAGCTGTAGCTGCCCCACCTCCGCTGCCCCCGGGGCTGGAAGCCGAACCGTGAACTCCTTCCACTCCCGCAGCTTTTCCCACTAACCTTCTCCGCAGTCTTTGGTGTTTGTGGGTCGAGGGGTCTGGTAACTGCCGCAGCTCACATATTCAGGGCGCTAGGGCCCCCTCCGCCCGGCTTCCGGTCTGGATCGTCCACGCCGCTCAGGCTGGGCTCTGCTCCACTGCGTTCCCAGCTCCCAGCTCCCAGCTCCCAGCTCCGTGTGGAATAGAGCTCACCCAGAGACCATCCGGGCTGTCCTGGGCTGGAGCCCTGCTTCCCTCTGCTGTTCTGTGGGTTCTGCCATTCTAGAATTGGTTCAGAGCCATTTTTATAGGTTTTTGGAGGGACTTGGGTACGGAGCTCACTCTAGTCCGTGCTTACCAGCCGCCATCTTGGCTCCGCCCTTTCTTCCTTTCTTTAACTACTTTAAGATTGGTAACCCCAAAATTGTATTACTTAGCCCAAAATATGAATATTTATTAATTATGAATACCTTTATTATGTAATTACATTATGTTTTCCATAGGGACTTAATTCATACTTAGCAACATCATAACTTTTTCCCCACATTTCCAACACTCAGTTCTGTCACCTATAACCATCTTTGCCATTTTTGATGTATACAAGGTAGCAACTCAGAACTTTTTCAATTACATATCTCTGATAAGTAATTCGAAGGCCATATAAAATTTTTGCTGATAGTTTGTATTTCTTACTTGGAGAACTGCCTGGACTTGGTCTTTGATCTTACAGCTACAGAAAACAGATGTGTCATTCATATAAATCTGTGTCATTTCTCTACAAATTTCAGCTGTAAAACGTGTCAGGAATGTTTAATGCAAAATATTTGCTACTAGTTCATGTATTTACTTTTTACTTATTCTGGAAGCATTGATGTTAAAGTTTGTTATTTTTAATTAATTAAATCTTTTTTTCTTTCTTATTTCTTAGACATGTGCATCTTTTGACTATAATATTTCTCCTATCCAAGCTGTAGCTTTGCATCCCCTGTGTTTTTATAATGACATGTTATATTTAGAGCATTGATCCATTTTGGAATTTATTATAACACATGGTGTTGGATGTTGATCTAATTCCATTTTCTATAAATCTGCTCTCTAGTTTTCCCCTTGGTTTTTATTGAGTAATAAACATCTAATCTCTTCTATTTTTCTAATTTTCTCTTTTTGTCTGTATAAGATAGTTTTAAATAATTACAGTTCTGTAGTATAATTTGATATCTATTAATGCCATTTTCCTTTCTTACTATGCTTTCCCTTAAATTTTTGACCTCTTATTTTTCCATACGGCTTTCATTTTTTTTGTCTAGTCCTATAAAGGGTCTGATTGGTATTTTCATAGTTATCACATTAATTCTGTATATTGGTATCATGATACCAATTAGATGCTATTGACTACTATATACATTTGTTTCATGTATACATTGTATTTAAATATTTTATTTATTTTATGTAATAGCACACTAAATTTTAAATTTACACTAGTCTGAGCATACATTAGTATGTTATAGTAGATAACCAAGATTTAGAACCAATGCATAGAGCAATCTATTGTTCAAAACCCAACAACACAATCTCCTAATGACTGAACATATTATTCAACAAAACCATTGGGAAAATTGGAAAGCAGTTTTGTTGATAATGGAATCAGACAATCCTCTAACAAAATAAAACTGTCTACACCAATGAAATCACAAATACAGACAAATATGTGTTTGTGTATCACTTTGGGTTTCATTAACATAAGGGACTCACCATGATAAACTGCCTCTCCTTGTCCAGATCAGGGACTTTTTGTGATTTCTAACTTTAGATCATTTCCTGGAACATTAAGAAATTCAGTGATTTTTGCAGGTCACATAGTCAAACTGTCCCAAGGCAGGATGTGAAACCAGGGTTTCCTCACATGGAAGTTGGCTCTCGACCCACTAGGCTACGTTGCTTTTCATTAGTAATTATTACCAATTATTCATTACATTTAGATAGAGTTTAAAGGACTTGCATGTGTTTTCTCATTTTATCTTTTTAACAATTCTGTGAGACAATGCTATTGGTATTACCATCATCTTTTTTCCCCAAAGAGGAAACTATAGCTCAGACTTGCTAAATCCCACAGATAGTAAATGTCAGAAGAAGATAGAAGCCTGAGTCTATCTTGAATTCAAGTCCAGTTCTCTTTCTACTACATCATGTCATATGGGCCATATTAGTCCACCTAAGCCTGGAATATTTAATTGTATCTGCAATTATTTAAATCTTCCTTCATTTGCATAAAGCAGTTTTATAATTATATTTATATAAATCCCAAATGTCTGTAAGTTAATGTATATAATGTATATGTATGTGTAATATATATGCAAATAATAATATCTATAAATAGTTCATATATTTTCCTGTTATTTTAAATTGCATTCATCTTCCTACCATTTTTCCTTGGTTTTACTAGTAATACTTGAAAATGCTGTTGATTTTTGTGGTTTATTCTTTATTCTACTACATTGCTAAGATTGTTATCCTGATTTTTTTGTTGTGGTTGATTTTATTGGGTTTCTTAAGTAAACCTTCATATCATCTGCCAATAAAGATATTTTAAACTCTTATTTGCCAATGTTTATTCTTTTTATTTTTTCCTGTCTTATTGCTACTGTTAGCATGTATATAACTATACTAAAGAGTAATTGTATAGTGGGTATTTTTTGCAAATAATAGTAGCTTTTGGTTTTAGATGAATAATTTTAACCATGTGAAGGAAAAATTCTTCCTTGTAGTATCAATATCAAACTTTTTTTCACCTATTCATTCAATTCAATCTGTACAAAGAGAGATGCTAAGTGTCTACTGGAATGAATGGCTCAGAAAAAGATGTGAGAGCAACCAAAACATTGTAGCTTCCACATAGGCTTCATGTCTTTATATTCCAAATATTTTCTTTAAGAAAATAATTTTGATGCTAGACATTGTGATAGCTTAATAACATCACAAAATGAAATTGATTATATTTTATTGGATAGGAAAAGTTTCCTTATTTTTGTAGGCATCATTCCCAAATTAGTTTCTCTGTATAGTCAAATCACCAACTCATGATAGCAAAGACTGGAAACAGGAAAAAACCTTGAAGAAATCAGAAGAGTGAATGTGGGAAAATGACAGTGTGCTAGGACATAGAGGATCTCAGAGCCCCAACAAATATCCCAATAAAGCTCTAAAAATTTACCAGACCAAAAAACAAAACAAGGCAAAGAGAATCAGCTACAAAATCTCCCTGATCCAGGTCTAAACAAAAAGACTTCCAGAATTTTGCAGACTCTGGAGATAAACTAAGTTAGGTATAAGACTGATACATTATGAAGCAGTCCAGTCCAACAGTGGTGTGGGAAAAGGGTGAGAATGGATCCTGGATCTCAATGGGAGCAAAAGAAAAGTTCCAGCAGCAAGGTTATCTTGAAGTCGTTAGTCCCAGCCAAAGAAAGGCCATAAATAACATCCAAGTATTCCTGGGACCAAAACAAGGTTAGAGACAAGGCCGAACAATTCCTGCAGAAGTTGGGACCTACTGTTAGGCACCACACTCAGAACCAAGCAGGGCCAACTAATACCATCCGGGCATATAGGTGCATAGTTTCACCAGAACACAAGTCTCCAACCCAAATGCTGTGCATGGCGATATGTGTAAACCAAAGAAAATGACAAAATAATGAAGACATTTCTTGTACTGAAAGATACTCAAGGAACAAACCCCAGAGAAAAGACTATCTTCAGCACAAACCAAAATAGAACATCAGAGAAAAAAATGTCTTGAATACAAGGACTGCAAGAGTAGTTAGAACAAGTAAAACAAGAAATGCAAAATGGAATAGCTACAGCACAATTTAAAGGAAGGAAAAACTGATACTTTAGGAAAGAGGGAAATCTTATCCCAAACTGAATGTCTTGAAAATTAGAATGGACCAAATAGAAAATGACTCAGTGAGGCAATAAGGAATATTAAAACAAATCAAAACAGTGAGAAAAAGAAACCCAGGATAAAATGTAAGGAATATGATGTCAGAAACAATTCAAATGAAAAACAGGAAAATGATTTAAGAAACTTTGGGCTACCTGAAAATCATGATTAAAATTTTTTAGATATATTTCAAGAAATCATAAATAAAAACTGCTTAAGTCTCTTTCTCTTTACCAGAGGGCAAATGCAAAGAATGCAATGGTTACCTCTTGAAAGAAACCACAAAGTGAAAAATTCAGATTTCTGGGTCAAAGAAAAGATAATGCAAGCCACCAAAAAGAAACTATTCAAATATCAAGGAGACACAATCAGGATCATACAATACTTCTAAATAAGCTAGGCATGAGAGGCCTTGGAATATGATATTTCAAAAGGCAAAAGAGAAGAATAAATTCTCCAGAAACATTCCCCTTTAATTTCTTATGTCAACCTATAATACATAGAAACCATGATGGGGAAAGTCAGGAGTGGAAGAGATAGCTGAATAGTAATATAGGAAGAAAAGAAACAACTTTTAAAAAAATTGAGGAGTTTCAAGCATTTCTTATGAAAATGCCAAAATGCAGTAGAATTTTGAAATGGAAACACAGGAGTCAAGAGAAATGTAGAAAAGTACATATATATTCCTTGAAATGGATTGGTAGGAATGAATTGTTTATGTGCTAGCAATAAGAAACAAAGCCTTCTCAGAATCCTAACATATTCAAGGATCCTAGAAAAAGGTAATTAAGGTACAATGGTTTTGTCCTGTTTTGGTAAGTAAACTACAAGTATTTTATACATTCTGTGGTTATTTTGAATGAAATATCACTTTCTATTTCTTCCTGCTAGGTTTTATTGGTAATATAAAGATGTATTTATGATATGTGTAGATATATTTTATAGCTTGAAAATTTGCTGAAGTTATTGTTTAACTTTTTTTTCACTTAACTCACTAAGGTTCTCTAAGTAAACAATCATATGTTTCTTCAAAATGGGGTATTTTTGTCCCCTTTCATCTGCTTATCCTCCCAATTTCTTTTTCTTATTTTATTGTTATAGCTAGCATTTCTAACACTAAATAAAAGTAGTGGTGATAATGGACATCATTGTTTTACCCATGATATTATTGGAAAGGCTTGTAGGTTATCCACATTATCTATAAAATATTGGATACTTGTTTCTATTTATTTATCTATCTGTCTATCTATCTATCTATTCATTTATTTATTCATTCATTCATTTGTTTGTTTGTTTATCTATTTATTTATTTGAGTAAGGGTACAGGAGTGTAACCATCTTGTGACTTGGGGGTCCCTCCCAGGGTGGTCAGTTTCCTAGAACAGGGTGGAGAGTACAGGGTGGAGGGACATGCAAGGGGCAGTGGAATTCCCCAGAACAGGGTCATGTTCTGGGTGAGGGGGGAGGACCTCTGTACCCCCTCCTTGGTCAGCTATTTTCTGGGTGGAGGGACCTAGCTTGGTCAGCAGAAGAGTTGCACCATAGCCCCGGGTGTGGGAACCCTATTTGGTAACAGGGTGGTCCCTCCTTAAGATAACTTGTACCCTACCCTGGA
>NW_023494473.1:0-16415 GCF_011100635.1 Trichosurus vulpecula
GTTGGTTACTGTGGAGCCTAAATAAATGTTTTGATTCTTCTGCCTTCTACTTTGAGAGTTTCTTATATCCGGCGGTTCCGAACCTTTCAGACATGTTTATGATCCTCTTTGAGATTATAAACTCTGCCCTCCTAATACATTTGGCGACGACGAGGATGGGATTGCTGGATATAAGATCTCTGTTCAGAAGCAGAAGAACTTCAGAGGAAGAGATGAATATCCCAGGATGGGAGGATCCATTTTATTCCTCCCTAGCAAAAGAATTGGCTAAAAAAGCTGGACCCTGTGAAAACTGGGAACCAAGGCTACGGAGAGGAGATCCTAGGGATTTGGAAAAGTGTTTACGAGAAGTTGGGATTCAGTCAGGGGCATCACTATCTAGGCAAAGCTGGATAGTGTTATCAGCCTACCGGCTAGTATACGAAAGATTGAGATTAAGTGAAAGACATGGGGGCACTCCTACCCCACAGGAAGAAGGGGAATCTCAGATAGCAGGAGACCAAACTGACTCAAATGAGAACTTTTCTATTAATGTGGCTAAGAGCAACAGGAGACCAAAAAAGCCCAGAGTGCATTTCAACCCAGCCCAGAAAGAGCCTGACTGCCTGCTTCGTCCTAGCCATGGTGGCAGAGGAAGTGAGTGGGGAGAGAATGAGACAATGTTAGGGGCTGAGGCACAAAACACTACTGGGGTTCAGGATGTGCCTCACACAGAGAATAGGAGATGGTTAAATGATCAGACAAGGGCTCGACCCATACAAAGGAGGAAGACAGAAACCCGAGGTGAAGATTCAGTTACAAGGGAAATTCAGGAAGATTTCTCACCGCAAGAGGTCACAGATATTTTGAGTAGATTCAGCCAAAGAATAGGAGAACCATTGATATCTTGGATGGTAAGACTCAGTGATCAAGGGGCCAGTGGAATATCAGTAGATGGGACAGACTGCATGAGATTCATAGGTATCAGCCATGATCCTCTAGTTCAACAAGCTTTTAGGGAACATCATCAGCAAGGAGATGGTGATAGCAGGACTACTCTGTTGGCATTAGCCGCTGTGGGATGCAATAAGAGATATGCTACTGATTCTATGTGGCCCGCTGAGCACAGACCCTGGTATTCACTTAGAGATTGTATCATGAGACTAAAGGAGGAGGTAATGAAGACTGCCATTATGATAGGAACCTCAGACAAATATTACAATGATCCAATGGGACTGCCTCATAGGAATTTAATAATTAGGACAGCTCCCCCTGCTTATAAACAACTAATTTTGAATTTATTACTTGGAGAAGTAGGGAGCCGTCTTACAACAGTGATAAATAAGATTTTACAGTTATATGACTTAGGTGACTGGGGAAGGGATAGATCTCCTCGAGAGAGAAGGGTGAATAACCAGCAAACTTGGCGCCAAAGGAGAGTAACAAGGAAAGAAATGTTTACTGCTTTATTGAGAGCAGGGGTAGGTTTTGAAATGATAGATGGAATTCCAACCAATGAATTATACAGAATGTATAGAGGACTTGATAACACGAGAAATAGGGAAATAAGAACTGCTCCTGCAAGCCCACAAGCCACTCAGACTGAAGGTGACCTTGTGTGATTAACGGATGAAAACTTGTACATTTGGGGAAAGGCTGAGAGGACAATCTTAGTCTCTGTCTAGGATGGGATCCTCTTGGCTTCCTCATTATGTTCCTTTTGAAAAGAAACATTTCCCACCTGAGTTTGGCTCTGATGTTGGATCTTTGCATAACTGAAATCTCAACCAAACTTGAGATGATTTTATTTGAAGAATTATAGTCCATACTTGTCTATTCTTTTTGTCCTTTGTTTTGGCTAACCTTGTTGCTAGTTTTGTTTCCTTCAGGCTTAAGCACCCTGCACTTTCCGGTGACTGCCTAAGCATGTAGCATTCTTGGAATTCCTGCCAGCTCCTTAAAGAAATGACCTCTGGAATGGGACTTTTTGGGGGCAGGGCCATCTCTACATCCAATTTCAGCATGAAGAAGCTATGGAAAATGAGACCTTCACCCCTCACCCCAAGATTTTGAGCCCCAATAGTTCAAGGGGGGTGGAAATGATGATAGTGTTCTGTTTACTTATTTTGTGTTATCCTTGCTGTGTTGTTTTATTGTTATGATATTATTGATCCTATGTAATGGATACAAGGATTTAGGGGTGGACATTTGAATTATTAATAATTATTTTGGGGATGATTGATTGAAGAGATTATCTTGCTGGGACCTAGGGGTGGATCACATTTGAATCGTAAACCAATATTTAGGAATGTCACCAAATGATATGTTTTGCTTTATAATGAATGATATGTTTTAGTTTCCTTTGTAATTGGATCACAATGTATGTTCTAGGATACATGGCTGATTAGATTATGTATCCTATAACAAGGGGTGGAGTGTAGCCAGAATGGCCTTTGTTTTCTTTGAATGACTCAGCTTACCTCATTGAGCCTCTGGACACTGTGGCTTGCTCTTCCGGGGCAGGAGGCCCAAGGAGCATTCCAGGAAGCAGACAACTTCCTGTGTGATGAGTCATGGGGCTGGCTGAGGGGAGGTGTTAACGGCTATGCTAGGGGGAGGGGCCAAGTCAAGAACCAATCGGCCCTGGTCGTTCAGGCGGTGCTTGATGATGTCAAAAACTCTATAAGAGGGGAGAGGACAGCTTGAAGATCCTTTTTTCCTTTTCCGGTTGGAGCCAGAGACAGTTACAGCGACAGTTACAGCGACAGTTACAGTTACAGCGACAGAGGCAGTTACGACAGTTACGTCAGTTACAGCCACAGCCACAGACACAGCTGAAGCAGGAGCTGCCAGTAGCAGAGCTAACCTACGGGAGAAAGCTGAACAAAGACTTCAGGCCATTACAGCGACAGTTACAGCGACAGTTGGAGCCAGAGGCAGTTACAGAGGCAGTTACGACAGTTACGTCAGTTACAGCCACAGCCACAGACACAGCTGAAGCAGGAGCTGCCAGTAGCAGAGCTGACCTACGGGAGGAAGCTGAACAAAGACTTCAGGCCAGTGGGTAATCTTATTACCATCGAGGGGGAAGCATGATCTTGCTTTACGCAATCATGCTTCTCTGTAGCCTCCTGGTTACTCTTGCAAGGCGTACTTATTGGGCCTGGAAGCTTTTGATCAACATATCAAAATGGGGCTGCTGGTTCATGGGTTGGTTACTGTGGAGCCTAAATAAATGTTTTGATTCTTCTGCCTTCTACTTTGAGAGTTTCTTATATCCGGCGGTTCCGAACCTTTCAGACATGTTTATGATCCTCTTTGAGATTATAAACTCGGCCCTCCTAATACAAACAGATGAAACTTGCACAAAGTTTTTCAAAATTTTATCTTCTCTTCTTTGTGTTTCACCATTCCCTTATTTTTATTCAATGTCCCCAATTGTCCCTGAGAGTAGTACCACTTGCCTGACTCATTCCAGAAAACCCCCCACCCACTTTGGCAACCTGTGCTGAAGAAAATGTAAATAATACAGTTTAAATTTAAAAACATATTGTGCCAAAATAACTAATACAGAAATGTTTTATATAATTGCATATGTGGAACCTATATCTGATTGCTTACTATCTCAGTTAAGGGAAAAGGACAGGGAAGGGAGGATAGAATTTGGAACTTGAAATTTTAATTTTTTTATTATAAGTTTTTATTTTTAGTTTACATTCGGTTCTACATAACTTTGAGTTCCAGATTTTCCTTCCTCCCTCCCCCCTCCCTCCCCAAGACAACATGAAAACAGAGGGGGGAAAAGGCTAGCATGAAGTGTGCCTCAATCTGCATTCATACTTCATAGTTCTTTCTCTGGATGTAGATAGCATTCTCCATTGTGAGTCCTTTGGACTTGTGCCGGCACCTTGTGTTGCTGAGAGGAGCAAAATCTGTCAGGGTTGGTCCTCACAGAATACATATATCTGTGGTTGTGTATAATGTTCTCCTGGCTCTGCTCCACTCACTCAGCATTATGTCATGTAGGTTTTTCCAGGTTGTTACGAAGTCTTTATCACCCCATTTCTTATGGTACAATAGTATTCCATTACCTTCATATACCACAGCTTCTTCAGCCATTCCCCAATTAATGGCCAGCCCTTTGATTTCCAATTCTTAGGTACCACAAAAAGAGCCGCTATAAATATCCTTGTAAATATGGGTCCTTTTCCCGCTTGTGTGATTTCTTTGGGATACAACCCTAGAAGTGATATTGCTGGGTTAAAGGGTATGGACATTTCTATAGCCCTTTGGGCATAGTTCCATACTGCTCTCCAAAATGGCTCGATCAGCTCACAACTCCACCAGCAATGTAACAATGTTCCAATTTTCCCACATCCTCTCCAGCATTTATCATTTTCGTGTTTTGTTATTTTAGCCAATCTGACAGGAGAGATGTGTTATCTAAGAGTTGTTTTGATTTGAATTTCTCTAATCAATAGTGATTTCAAGCATTTTTTCATATACCTATAGATAACTTTAATTTCTTCCTCTGAAAACTGCCTTTTCATATGCTTTGACCTCTTCTCAATTGGGGAATGACTTGTATTATATTTGGCTCAGTTCCCTGTATATTTTAGAAATGAGGCCTTTATCAGAGACACTAGTTGAAAAGATTTTCTCCCAATTTTCTGCTTCCCTCCTAATTTTTTTGCATCACCTTTTTTTGTACAAAAATATTTCAATTTCACATAATCAAAATTATCCATTTTGCATTTTGTAATGCTCTCTACCCCTTGTTGGGTCATGAATTCTTTTCTTTTCCATAAATCTGATAAGTAAACTATTCCTTGCTCTTCCAAATTACTTGTAGTATCAGCCTTTACTCCTAAATCTTGGACCCATTTTGAATTTATTTTGGCATATGGTATAAGATATTGATCTATGCCCAGTTTCTGCCCTACTGTTTTCCAATTTTCCCAGCAGTTTCCGTGAAATAGTGAATTTTTAGCCCAGAAGTTGGCCTCGTGGGGTTTATCAAAGAGTGGATTGCTTTACTCATTGACTTCTCCATCTTGTGTTCCTATCCTATTCCACTGATCCACAACTCTGTTTCTTAGCCAGTACCAGGTAGTTTTGATCACCGCTGCTGTATAGTACAGTTTAATATCTGGTATGGCTAGGCCACCTTCTCTAGCATTTCTTTTCATACCTCTTGTTCTTCCAGATGAGTTTTGTTATTATTTTGTCCAGCTTTTTAAAAAGATTTTTTAGTAGTTCAATTGGTATGGCATTGAATAGATAGATTAATTTAGGTAAAAATTGTCATTTCTATTATATTAGCTCAGCCTAACCAAGAACAACTGATATTTTTCCATTTATTTAGATTTGACTTTATTCGCGTGAAAAGTGTTTCACAGTTATGTTCATAAAGGCCCTGGGTTTATCTTGGCAGATAAACTCCCAAGTATTTTGTAGTGTCTACAGTCACTTTGAATGAAATTTGTCTTTCTATCTCTTGCTGTTGGGCTTTGTTAGTAATGTAGAGGAATGCTGAGGATTTATGTGGGTATATTTTATATCCTGCAACTTTGCTAAAGTTGTTTATTATTTCAAGTAGTTTTTTTACTTGATTCTCTACAATTCTTTAAATAAATCATCATATCATCTGCAAAAAGTGATAATTTAGTTTTTTCTTTGCCATTTCTAATTCCTTCAATATCTTTTTCTTCTCTTATTACTACAGCTAACGTTTGCAGTACCAAATTGAATAGTACGGGTGATAATGGACATCCTTGTTTCACCCCTGATCTTACTGGGAATGCATCTAGCTTATCACCATTACAAATAATGCTTGTTGATGATTTTAGGTATATGCGATTTATAATTTTAAGGAAGGTTCCATTTATTCCTATAATTTCTAGTATTTTTAATAGGAATGGGTATTGTATTTTGTCAAAGGCTTTTTCTGCATCTATTGAGATGATCACGTGGTTTGAAAAAAAACCAAGTATATTTTACCACATTTTTCTCCAGAGAGTTTGTTAAAGATCAGCACTTTATTGCAGAGATCATTCACACCCATGTTCAACTTCTAACCCTTCAACTCTACTTTATGGATGTATTTATTTACTTAAATGTAATTTTATGAAAGACAGGGACTATTTTGTATTCCTACTTTTCAATAATCCTTAGACTTGGTAAATGCTTCTTAATCTTGTCTGAATATAACTATGTGCATTAGAATGTAAACTCCTTTACCTTTCTTAGTAAGCAGTTAGCACAGTGGATGCTTCATTATTTGGTTTAGACTTCATCATTACCTTGCAAGCCAGGTATTCTCTGCCCTCTATCCCCCTCACTCACCCGCCAACCCATTAGCTTCTTTATGTGTGGTGTTGCAATCTCCTTGTATTATAATCTTCCCAAAAGTGCAGGGTTTTTTTGGGTATTGCTCACACCTAGTATAGTACTGTATTATGTTTATAAATGCTTGCTGACTTTTGATATAGAAACACAACCTGCTGTTTTTAAATTGTCAGGAACAGCATCCCAACAATTCAGGAGGTAAGGCACAGTGGGAATAAGCCTATATTACAAGACACTGTGCTAAATGCTTTTAAAAATTTCACACCACGTCTGCAACATAGGTTCCATTACGTCTTGAGGAAACTAAGGCATAGGTTAAATAACTTGCCCAGGGTCTAGCAGTCTGCATCTTGACCACTTTCCATGAGTATCTTCCTTTTATATGCCCTTCCATTGCTGTATATATTTTATACTTTGCTCCTTGTCTCCCATTACATTACAACTCATGGGAATCTTTTGGTTTTTTGTTGGATGTTTTTGAAACCAAAAGAACTGGTTTTTGTCATTTCAGTCACATCTCATTCTTCATGACCCCATTGGGGTTTTCTTAGCAAAGGTAATGCAGTTGGTTTGCCATTTCTTTCTGCAGTTCAGTTTCCAGAGGAAACTGAGGCCAATTGGGTGAAGTGACTTGCCCAAGATATCACAGCTAGGCTGTAAGAATACATTTCAACTCAGGTGTTGCTGACTCCAGCCCCAGTACTATTTCTAGCTGCCACCATGATGTACAAACTGATATCCCTTGCTAAAATTACCACTGCCATTAATTCAAGGGACCCGATTACAGGTTTTAAAAATTCTGTAACCAAAGTCACATCTTCACCTCTTCTGAGCTCATTTTTAACCTTTGTATGAATTACTTTCCACTACTTACGGATGTCTTTCACTAACCTCAAAAAAAGATTATCTCACACTGAAAAAATTTGACAAACTTTTATAAAACACTCTACTCAGTATTTATATTTTGAAGACATTCGTCTGCTATTTTGTAAAGTCAATGTCACATGACAAAATTTTAATTTTTCCAGGACAATTTCTTGAAAATTCTTAATCTTTTCTGTATTTCAGAATTACTCAATAGTTGGACTTTTATGCATTGATAATTATTAATACATATGCATAGGTAAACATGTTTATGTTCGTGTTTCTATTTCCTCCATCGTCTTAAACATCTGGTCACCTAAAACTAACACAAATCAGTCTCAATCAAAGGATTGTTGTACTAGTTTAGATTCTATCTTAGATGACTTGGTTGTTTCAGTGATATCAATCTTAAAATGTCTAATTCAGCAAGAAAATCAAATAAGTTCAGAAAAACTTTATTTTAAAACTCTTAACACTAACTTCAAATTTTATAATTTACTTCACAAAAGACATATGAACTCTTTTTAACTTTCCTTTTTTTTAAATTTTAGCTTTTGCAAGAATGGACTATCATAGAGGGTACTAAGATGGCACAAAGCAACATAGTGTAATTTCACAGACAATTTCACAAAATAAACTCAATTCCCAATTTCTTTGAAAAGGCATTTTGATTGAAAAAAACTTATATGTCTTTTAATAGTTGCTTCTGCCTCTCTGCCTCCTCTTTCAGATCGGCATCAGTCACAGCCACCGCCTCTTGGTGCTCCAGGGCTTGAACTCCTATATGAATGACTAGGGGCACGATATCCCCTATCCTGTGAAGACAGAAGCCCTCTCCATTGTCTGTCAATATGATGATAACCACTTGAATAGATGTCAGTTCTGCTGCTTGAGTAACTTTCACGACTTCCATCATATCCACCTCTTGTGCTGCTATAATCATCATAGAGGCTACTTTCTCCATAAGAGGGAGGAGGCCCTCGAGTAGGAGGAGCACTATGAGAGTTACCTGCAGGATCATTAGAAAATTATATAGCAAATATCCAACTTTTAAATGTAATTTTACAGAAATATTTAATTACATTTTGCATGGAAATTTGTCTTCAGTGAAAATTTAATGCATGAAGATTACAGACAAAAAATACATAATAAATATCTTCCTTAAGACGGAATCAGACATTGGTAAGCAAAATGGGCCCTTCGCACTTAGTTGGCCATTGTTTCCTTTGAGTAATTCAGTGTATTTCGTTGAGCCTTACTAGGTGCTAAGCCCCAGGCCCAAACCCCTATTAGGTGTGGAACCTCTGTGGGTGTGGACTGGTGCCTGGGGTGGGGGCCAAGATGGGGCTGGCTAAGGGGAGGTGCCAACTCCAGAGCCATGGAGGTCTTGAATCTTAGTAAGTGCTAAGCCCCAGGCACTAACCCCTATTAGGTGTTAACTTAACTTATGTGGATGTGAACATTCCAGGGTCCTAAGGGGAGGGGCTAACTCAAGAGCCAATCACAGCAGCCTAAGTTCTGGTCATTCAGATGACGTTTGATGACCTCTGAAGCCCTATAACAAGAGAGGACAGGTCCATTTGTGCAGGGCTCTCTCTCGTGATGCTGCTGATGTAGAGTCTCCGGCCATCTGTAGCTAAGGAGCCCTCCAGCTTGTAACCTGGATGCTGAGACTTTGTTAAACTCTGGTAACTATATATTGGGATATGAATCAGACAAGGTCTGTTGCTGCTGTTTGTAACTATGAATTGTATTGAGTCTGTCTGTTGATGCTAGTAACTTGTTTGTAATTTGCTCTGAAGTTCAGTGTGCTGGACTTTTCCACTGAACTAAGTGAATGATATTGGTATGCTGAATTATAGTAAGCTTGTCAACCCCTTAACCTTGTCAAGCAGATCAAAAGAACCTGTGCTTTTGCAGGGTGCTGGTAGCATTCTTGTTTTGGGCTTTCACCCCCACAACAGCTTCTAGCTGGATTGTTGAAACAGTTGTCCACGGATAAACTACAAGTTTTTACTACTGACCCGCAATTATACTTTCTCATGTTCTTTCACCACTGGGAAGAAAAACTGTGAATGCCAATTCTTGCATGAAGACTTCAAAGAGCTTCACTAAAAACAACTTTAAAGCAATTTCTTAGAAAATAAAACTTACAAATTCAAATTAGCAAAAGACTAAACTGACTTTTTTAAAGTTGCTAAGGAGGTCTATGGGCTTGTGGTTTATGATCTTAAAATTATATTCTTACCATAACTCTCATAAGAATCTCTGTAGGATCCTCCACTTGGATGATCTGAAGAGTCTCTATCACGACCTCCGCCATTGCTATCACGGTCACTAAATAAAGAAAATGTACTCAGTAATAACTATTAAAGCTTAAATCATGTACATTTCCACAAAATAAACTAACGTGGTGAAACCGTACCTGTATCCTCTAGATGTATATTCATCATGAAAGCTAGAGTGGCCATAGTCACTGTGTGTGTAATCCCTTGGAGATGGAGCATTAGCTCTGGTATCCCGAAAACTTACATTATCTCTGCCTGAATAACTAAAATTAAAGGGTGAATTAGATCACATAAAATAAAAACTCTTCTCAACTAAAATGTTACATTATTTTACTTACCTCTCTTTATTACTGTCACTACCATCTTTTGAAGACATATAGACATCTCTGCGTGATGACACTGGTTTTCTTCGTGGAGGACCTCCATAGTTATCTCTTCCATGAGACACTGGCCCTTAAAAAATGTTTGAAAATTTTAAACTAACATCTGAATTAACACAGTTATGTGACAAGGAAATGAAAAAATAAGAGGCCAATTTAAGTAAAGAAAAAGGACTTAGTATGCAGCTCTTAATTCAACTAGATGATATATTTTAACAAAAATTTATTTAAGTGTTGATATGTGAAAAACTGTAACTACAACAGTTAATCTTGTTGGGTCTTATAGGAGAAATAATACAAATGCACATGAGCTTATGTGTACCCAAGAGAATGGGTATCGGTACCAATCCTAAATGATTTTTATAGATGTGAACCTTTCTAATGTACCGTGAATTTACCTCTTCCTCCCATTCCACTACTGCTACGCACTGGTCCAGAAGGTGCAGATCTTTTAGGCAGAGGTCCCCCACTTCGTGGAGGTGGACCCCTTTTAACTGGGAGTGGAGCCCTGGAAGAACCCATGATGAAATTGAGAGAATACCTACTGTCATCTATGCAAAGGATAAAAAGAAAAAAAAACATTAGTATGGTTACCATCAACTGATTCAAAACATATCATCAAATAATATTGAATTTCAATTTCAATACACTTTTTGCCAGTGGTATAGAATTTGGTATCAATTTGTTGCTATAGCTTCTTCTTACCTCACATATTTTCAACAAAATGTTAAGTGTATTTACCTGAATCAAAGAATGATATATACCATCAATTTTTAGAAATGTTAGTCTCCAGCTAAACAAATAAAATCATTGTACAAATTTTCCAATTCCACCTGGAACCTCACATTATCATAAAGAAATGATCCTGAATTCTCAACTGCTCCAACATATGCAAAATCTGTCAAAAACTGACAAACTATAAAATTTCAGTGTGAGGCCTACAATAGAGGATAATTGGAGGATAAGCTCAAGAGGCTTGAAATCACAAAACATTTTCTGGGTTTTAGAAAGACTTTTATTTCCATCAGTGGAATGCATAAACATATTAAAGATATTCTAGATGTTCTTCAGTCTTGAAGAAACTATTTCTTTATCAAGAGTCCCCCAAATAGTCCCCAAAATAACCTAGTCATCCACATAATTTATGTGATACAAGAAAATTAATTTATTCAAATATGTTTTCAAAATTGTATATAATTTTAAATGGCATTTGTCTTTCCTTCCCCTTTGAGACAGGACAAAAGCATGGTGAAACTTCAACTATACTATTTTAGGTTAATCATGGAAATTTCACCTCTATTTTAGTTTTCAAGAAAATAAACTTTGCCAGTATTTGCATAGGAAGTATTTTTTTTATTCCTTTTTACATTAAGAATAAACAAGGCTCATTTAGCAAAGACAGATACTATGGTGTCGGACCTTTCTTTCAGTCCAGGCATTTGAGTACTAAGTTACCCATGTGACCTCCACAAGATGGCCCTCTTGCTACACCACTTCCACCTCTTCCATGTCTAGGACCTCTTGGAGGACTTCTGCTTTTTGGAGGGGGTGGGCCCTGCCTACCACCTCTTTCAAATGATGGTTTGTTGGCTTGTTCCACCTTAATTGATTTTCCATCTAAGGACTAAAAGGAACAATTATTTTATCAAATGTTAAAATGAACTTTAGTTAAAAAAACCTCACTTCTTCAGATTTGTTTTTAAATGTTATTTAATTGCTCAAATTTCTTTGATAAGAGATATTTTCCTTTCAAAGACAGCATTAAATTGACATCTAATAAGTCTTGCCAATACTGGAAAATTTTACAAAACCCATTAGGAACCCTCCAAAATACCTGTGCTTGATGTTCTTATACTAAATTTAATCATTTCCTTTGGAATCAAGGAAAAAAAAAAAGACTGACATCCACCTTCTGCTTCCTAATTTGAGATGGGTTATGTAATAGAAAACAATGTTAGATACCAAGTGAGTAAACCCACATTTTAGACCCCACTAAACCACATACTAGTTGCATCCAAACTTAGGTAACTCAAATTAACCTCTCTGGTCCTCAGTTTCTTTCATCATTCACTTCACAGGGCTGTTTAAGGCAAAAATGAACTTTGCAAACAGAAAAGTAATTAGGAATCACAGTGATCAAATATTTGAAATCAATTATTCTGCAATTTTAAACAGAATATATTTACATGTTTGGATAACTTGTAAGTATTACTGTGATTAGGTAATAGCTAGACTCGGTAGTATTTTACGTGTAATGACTTAAAAAAAGCAAACTCAAAAAACAGAAATTCCCTTCATTTTCCTTGAGCTCAGTTATACAGTAAAACCACAAACCATAAACATATGGCATATGGTACATTATTCCATTTTGGGGGGAGGCAGGGAAAACTTATTTATAAGTGGCCTTTGCTGATTTGCTACCATGCAACTTTGCATTTTTCCGTTAAAGATATTATATCTTGATTTTTGTCATTAATTTTGTAGTATATATACCAAAATATTTATTTCTATTTACTATGTCAATATCTGCTCAAAATGCTTATGAATTAAGATGTGAATATTCCAGCATTTGCTCAAATTCAGTAGTTTAAAAAAAAATGATTTTTTTTTATTTAAATATGAAGCTATTACTCCAATCAAACCAACCAGCTAACTTGACACACCATTCATCTCTCATCTTGGTTTCTGTAAAAGATTTCTATAATATGATTTCAAAGGATTTTTTCTCAACTTATTTTTAAAAGTTTTAGAATTCAGTGCTTCTTTCTTTGAATTTTTCAGATGACTGGCTTCTGTGATTATTCTTTTTAAAAAAACTACTAGAAATAGATTGCTTGAATATTTTTAATATCGTCTTCCTTTGGTTCATAAACACATTTTCTAAATGGTATCAAATAAAATATAAACCTTGACTTCATCTACACCTCACCCGTTATTATTACCAGTCTGTAATTTTTCTCCATTATAGTTACATGAGTCTCCTTCGGGTTGTAAGAATCACACTCATTCCATGAATTTATTCATTTCTAATTGTTTTGGAATCTACAAAAACATGAAGCTTCCAAAGTAGTTGGCTTGGATCACTGTGACATAGTCTGGCATATGATTTTAAAACTTAATAGGTACTGAAAAAGGAGAAATTAGTTTGAGTTGTGTTAAACCTGAAAATTTGGTTGAAGGAAACAACAGAGCTAGGTGATAGAAAAATCCATGTTGTTTATTATTTTCCCTTAAAGCATAGCGGAGCTAGCTTACTTGTACGTACAAGGAGTCAGAGTATGAACTCTGGCTGCCTGAACAAAGCAATGAGAAAACTTATATACGTTATTTTAGCAGAGCTAGCAAGCCTGTATGACCTCATTTTTATGACCCCCATGTATGTTTAACCATGATACAAGAAGAGTATTTTCCTTAATGGAATAGATTGTAAATACAACAAATTAGATAGTTGTCAAAGTGTCAATTGGATTTACAACCCCAGGATCTCTGTGTTTAATTGGCCATTAACATTCCACAACATAGTATATGCCCATAAATTATTAGGATAAGGAAAAGTCACATAATTCAAGATAGTGTCTGGGGTCAAGGTTTTCACCCTTAATGGCCATGGACAGAGCAAGGAATACTCCATCTGGATTTGTTGATACATGATAGAGATGTCTCTGAGCTTACTCAGAACACAAAGAGACTGTTAGGATCAGGCTTTTCTTCTGGTTAAGTAGTTCAGGCCCTGACTCTTATTGAAATTACAAAAATGATATAAAATAGTATAATATTTTCCACATTTCCTCCTTTTGGTCAAAGGTAAGCTGAAAGCTTCACCTGAAGACCGATGAAGGTATGGAAAAACCTCTATCTTCCTCAGGGGTAAAGTTGTAAAAATCCTTATCTAGGTGGATTCAGGTTTTTTTTTTCTCTTTCTGTGTTTGGACATCCCCAGAGATGCACAGTAATTACAAACTACTTGTAAACAAGCAGGGGGAGCAAGTTGAAAGGGGTATCAGTAGGCAGCATAATGGGGAAACTAGAACACCTAAGTAAAATAAGCTAAAGACACCAAAGGTACAAGTAAACAGTCTTGGGAATGCAACGGACTCAGAAAGGGAAAGAGCAGTTCTTCGTTCAGGTTCTGGTCCGGGCTCTTGGGAAGGTTGCCTGTGTCCGATGGTGTCCCCTTCAGGCTCTTTGAAACCGGAGGGCAAGGTGTCCTATGGGCTCAGATGTCCACTCAGGAGCACGGGCAATCATCAGATGTGATAGAAGGATCAAGGAGTCCATATCCACAAGTTGGCAGCTATAGAAGTAGTCAGATCTGACAGGAGCTCTCAGAACACATGTAATTTGATAATTGAGAGAAAAACAGCACAACATAGGTCCCAGCCACTCAGGGCTAAGTTCAAACAAATACAATAAATGGTTCAGTATCCCAGTTACATATTTCCAATGTCCATTTAAAGCAACAAAATTTTTTTTTTTTCAGATGCCTGATTGTGGTTATCTGGTTCCTAGATAGTAAAAGAGAGTTCTGCTTCTCTGGTTCAGATCTAGAAATCCTCAGACAATTCTAACTTAATATAACTTAATCACTTAAATTTGGCTCTCCTTCTTTTAACTTCAGAGTATTTCAGTTCATATATCATCTACTGTTTCTAACCTTACCTAAATTTTGTACCTGGTATAAGAGTCCTTTAAAATATAAAGGTCCAACCATAAATTGAATTCATCTTCCTTTTAAAATCATCAGACAGATACTTTAATAAAGGAGATATAATTTCACTTGTACTATCTCATACAATTTTCTTGTACAAAAATCCACATTTAAGATCTTACTACCAAAACACACTAATTAACTTGAATTTCCATGACTGATAAATTTTGGAGCCAATCATACACATCTGTATATAATTCTTAGAGGAATCAATTTGGTCCTATTGCCTTTTCCTCTCAAAATTTGCTATCCTATTTAATTAGACATTTATCACATTACATCTTTGTCTTATTACTGTGTCTAATCATTTCCTCCTTTTGGAGGATGTTATCTCTATATTCTTCTAATCTTTATTTGGTCATGAACATAGGTTAAAATTGTAAGCTATTCATTCCTGTATCCTATTATAGTAACTCAGAGATATTCCAATATCCATCTATTACCTAATAGATTTAGCATTGTGCTTACAAAACTTCCTTGTTAATATAAATTTGCTATGAAAGAAATGAGGGACAATTTCATATATCTTAACAGAAGGAAAGAACTTCCTTAGCTCTATTTGATTCCAGGCATGAGTCATATCTGTTAGCCAATCTTACAGTCACCAGGTGCTGAAAGCAGGGCTTAGGAGTAACCAGGTGGGGACTTTCCTTTTCAGAAAGGAAATAGCAGAATTGGGAAATAGAGTCAGGAAGATCCTACCTAGGCTGTGTCCAAGGTCGTCTTCAAGACTTTCTCCCAGGCATAGACATCCACCTTTAAAAAATTCTCAGCTTGTAACGCCTGCCATTTGTATCAGGAGTGCCGAGTTTATAATCTCAAAGAGGATCATAAACATGTCTGAAAGGTTCGGAACCGCCGGATATAAGAAACTCTCAAAGTAGAAGGCAGAAGAATCAAAACATTTATTTAGGCTCAACAGTAACCAACCCATGAACCAGCAGCCCCATTTTGATATATTAATGAAAAGTTTCCAGGCCCAATAAGTACGCCTTGAAAGAGTAACCAGGAGGCTACAGAGAAACATGATTGCGTAAAGCAAAATCATGTTTCCCCCTTTATGGTAATAAGATTACCCACTGGACTGAAGTCTTTGTTCAGCTTCCTCCCGTAGGTCAGCTCTGCTACTGGCAGCTCCTGCCTCAGCTGTGTCTGTGTCTGTAACTGACGTAACTGTCGTAACTGCCTCTGTAACTGCCTCTGGCTCCAACTGTCGCTGTAACTGTCGCTGTAATGGCCTGAAGTCTTTGTTCAGCTTTCTCCCGTAGGTTAGCTCTGCTACTGGCAGCTCCTGCTTCAGCTGTGTCTGTGGCTGCTGCTGTAACTGACGTAACTGTCGTAACTGTCGTTGTAACTGTCTCTGGCTCCAACCGGAAAAGGAAGAGAGAGCTCCTCAAGCTGTCCTCTCCCCTCTTATAGGGTTTTTTTTTTTTTTTGACATCATCAAGCTCCGCCCGAATGACCAGGGCTGATTGGTTCTTGAGTTGGCCCCTCCCCCTAGGGTAGAGGTTAACACCTCCCCTCAGCCAGCCCCATGACTCATCACACAGGAAGTTGTGGTCCTGCCCCGGAAGAGCAAGCCCCAGCGTTCAGGGAAGCTCAATGAGGTAAGCTGAGTCATTCAAAGAAAACAAAGGCCATTCTGGTTACACTCCACCCCTTGTTATAGGATACATAATCTAATCAGCCATGTATCCTAGAACATACATTGTGATTCAATTACAAAGGAAACTAAAACATATCATTCACAATAAAGCAAAACATATCATTCAGTGACATTCCCAAACATTGGTTAACGATTCAAATGCGATCCACCCCTAGATCCCAGCAAAATAATCTCTTCAATCA